>NC_044984.1:125466028-125682271 GCF_008728515.1 Papio anubis | reverse complement strand
AGGGCCAGTCATGAAGAGGAGGAAAAGATGGACACAGTGAGGTAGGGCTGTGAGACCCGTGGAGACCTCAAAGGCTGGGCGTCAGGATGTGTGTGTCCTCCCTCCCCTGTTACAGGACAGTGTGACCCCACCCCCTGCCTGGCCCCGCCCCTCCTTCCTGGCCCCGCCCATGCCTGACCCAGCCCCCTCCAATCTGGCCCCACCCCTAGGGCCTGACCACACGTCTCCACCTTGGCCCCACCCCTGTGGTTTGACCCCGCCCCTCCATCCTGGCTTCCCCCAGTGCTTGACACTGCTCCATGGTTAGACCATGCCCTTCATCCTGGACCCACCCTCTGTCTGGCTCCTCCCCTCATCCTAGTCCCATCCCCTATCTCCACACCCACGGCTTGGCCATCCATCCTGTCCCTACCCCCTATTTCTAGCCATTTCCTTCTCTGATCCCTCACCTCTACCCTGGCCCTTAAGGTTTAAACACGCCTCTCCACCCTGACCTTGCCCCTGTGGTTTGACCCTGCCTCTCCATCTTGGCCTCATCCCTTTCTCCACACCCATGGCTTGGTGACACCTGTCCATCCTGTCCCCACCCCCTCTCTAGCCATTTCCTTCTCTGATCCCTGGCCTCTACACTGGCCCTGCCCTATGGTTTGACCACACCTCTCCACCCTGACCTCACTCCTGTGGTTTGACCCCACCCATCCTGTCCCTACCCCCTATTTCTAGCCATTTCCTTCTCTGATCCCTCGCGTCCACCCCGGCCCTTATGGTTTAAACACGCCTCTCCACCCTGACCTTGCCCCTGTAGTTTGACTCTGCCCCTCCATCCTGGCCCCACCCCTATAACTTGACCACACCCTGACCCGCTGTGTGCTCAATGTCACAGATGCTTTCAGCCTGCAGCCCCCCTTTGCCCACAGCCCCAGCTCCTCATGAGAAGAGCACTGGCTTCCTCAGCTCAGCATGGGGTCCCCTGCACAGCTGACACAGAGCTGTCTCCAGTGTGGACAAGCCTGCAGGCCGCCCCAGCTCAGGCTCCTAAGCGTTCTGGAGCCCGGAAGCGGAGCCCTCCTTCTATTCTATTCTATTAGGACAGGCGCTCCCTGTGGGGCCAGTGCACTCTCCTGCAGGAAACCCTCCAGCGTGGGATGGAGATGCTGAGACCCTCTGGCCACACCCAGACTCCTCTCCAGGCCACTATCCCTCCGCAGTCATTTAATGAGCGCCTACTGTGTGCGAGGCAGGGCTGGGCAGTCTCTGAGCACAGGGTCCTGTGTCTGGGACGGAGCTGAACTGGACGCCACGCAGTGCTGCAGTGCTGAGTGGGTGGAGGAGGGGCCGAGGCCTGGGGATGTGGGTGGAGGAGGGGCCGAGGCCTGGGGATGTGGGTGGGGACACCCCGCTGGGGAGGGGCTGGGCAGAGAGGGGCAGGGTGAGCAGGACCGGCCAGGACACGGAGGGAGCCTCGCTGGCAGAGGGCACAGGGGTCAGGGCCCGTGGGGAGGCTGCGGTGTCCTGGGATTAATGAGGTCCAGCAGGGCTGGGAGAAGGTTGGGGGAGATGGACCCCAGGCTCAAGGGTCAGTCCCCTGAGGACTGAACTCTGCCCGCTCTTTCTCTTGCCCAATTCTTTCCTAAGAGTCCTGGGGAGTCACATCCTACAAACCACAGAATCTCATGAAATGGGTTTTTCCATTCACCTGTATAATGGGGGTCACCTTCCAGCCTGACTGTGGTGCAGCTCATGGGACAGACAGCAGACCCCTCCTCTTAACCCCAGCACCCCTTCCCCGGACTCCAAGGCTTCAGACAAAGCTTGGCTCTCTCAGCCAACTCAGAGCTAAAGAATCCTGGAAACCCACCGGTGACTGGTAAGCCCCGGCCTCCCGAGGTCCCGCCTTTGCGGGCTGAGCCAGCGCATCCCTTCCCTGCATGGATTCGTGATTGTACCTGCAGGCCCTGTCTCTCTGCAATGCATGAAACCAGCTGTAACCAGCCCCTGGGGCACTCCCAGAAACTCCCCAGCCTGTGTTCTCTGGGCTGTGGGCACGCACACTGGCTCAGAATAAACCTCTTTCAATAGTTTGGTAGAATTTGGTTTTTCTGTCATTAGCTTTCAGGGCGCTGTCTCAGTGCTGAGTGTGAATGAGTGTGTGTGTGTGTGACCTTGCATGGGTGTGAGAGGGAATGTGTGAGCACGTGTGAGTGTGAGCATGTATGTATGTGAGCGTGTGAGTGTTCATGAGTGTGCATGGATGAGACTGTGTGTGTTGTGTGTATATGAGTGGTGCGTGTGTGAGAGAGAGAGAGTGTGTGTCTCCTGCTGACTCGGACACACCATCCCTGCTCTGCCCTGTAAAGTGGGCCTGAGGCTCCCAGGCCATTCTCCCAGGTCCCTGCCCCTGCCCTGGGCCAGGCCACCATCCCAGCTCACTGGGCCAACGGCAAGGGCCCTGCCTCTGCAGGTGCCAGACATGATCCCATCACATGGCAGGGCTGAATTCAACCATGGCTCTTGGAAAGGAACAGAGAGGCCTGCACAGGACTCAGTAGGGACTGAGATGCGGTGGAGATCCTGCCACGCTGGAGGGAGGGAGGGAGGGAGGGCGCTGCCAGAATTCTCATTTCACACCTTTACGTTCATCCTGAGATAGGAACGGAGCCCCTGTTTATGGGGCACAACCACACACCATATGTGGACTCTGTCCTAATGCTGGCACAGAGGGAAAACTGCTTAGTCAAAATTGCCCTTACAAATCACCCCCAAAACACAATGCTCAACGGTTCTCCAAAATATATACAGAACAGATGTAAACACATTCAGGAAGCAGAATACAGACTGAAATGAACAGCGGATAATAAATGGTGTATGTGTTAAATCTAACTTGGCATTCGATTTGATTTATTTTTCTCATTTTGTCTTGCAAAATGCATAGGAATTCCTATAACTCAGGTGTGTATATGTTGAGAATCCAAAGTTGCTGAATCATGGAATGGCCAATCAGAGTCCAGGCTCCCTGAACAGCACTGGGCAGCCTCTACCTCGCAGGTGCGGAGTCTCACGTCAGCAGAACCAGAAAATCAATAACCACACGCCTCGCAGCTCCACAGTGAGGGCCGCTGGGAGCTGAGGGGCCTCCTGGGCCAGGCTCTGCTCTGAGCACCTTCCACGCAGGACTCAGTCAGCCCGGCAGCCCCGTGAGGTGAGCTGGCTGCTGTCTTCATTTTATAGAGGAAGAAACAGAGACATTAAGGAACCTGTCCCAGGTTCTCTTAAAATTACAATTGAGGAAATTACGACAGTGAAAGAAATCAGACCTAACCGACTCCATCTTGCTTGTAATCTTTAAGCTGTCCTCGTTCATTCCTGGGCATAGGCTGAACTAACACAGGGAAGGAATTCAGTTCATGGTTTGACTCTGAAACAAAATCGATCAAGGCCCTTTCCCGAAAAGGCCCCCTTCTTGCCTGGGGATGGGTCTGCTTTTGCAGGACTAACAAATTAGCTACAAGATTAGAAATTATGGTTTAGGGGTCAGGCAGCCTCCGGCTCCAAGAGTCTGAACCTCCCCAAATTGCTCCTGAGAATAACACCATTGTTGTAAAACCTGAGATATTCTGCAGACCCTGCACTGGATGATCAGCTGCCACCATCCAGACCGGTAATCTGGCCTAATCAGTTCTGCCATCGCACCCAGGACCAGCAGACAGCAGGAAAATCTCACTTCAACCCCCTATGATTCCATCTCCAACCTGACCAATCAGCACGCCCCACTTCCCAAGCCTCGACCCACCAAACTATCTTTAAAAACTCTGCTCCCCAAATGCTCAGGGAGACTGATTTGAGTAATAATAGAACTCTGGTCTCCCGCACAGCGGGCTCTGTGTGAATTACGCTTTCTCCATTGCAATTCCCCTGTCTTGATAAATCAGCTCTGTCTAGGCAGTAGGCAAGGTGAACCCCTTGGGTGGTTACACAGGGAACACAGGAGTGACAGGGGAGTGGGGTGGGGCCTGTGAGGTCTGGATTCTTGCTCTGAACTGGCCACACTTGTGTTCAGTCCCCCAGGAGGTCACCTGTGCGTGATTCCTCTCGGTAGCCTCAGTGACACACAACTTGTGAGTGAATGAATGACTGAATGAATGACTGAAAGAACAAACCAACACGTGTGGGTCACTGTCCTCAAGTGATGCTCTTTCAGCCAAGCTCACCCCACCCGATCCGGGTTGTCAGGAGAACATTCTCTGCTCAAAGAATCCTCCCCACTCTGCCAAAGACTCCCTGGGCCCGCGGAAGCCACGCCCAGGAGCCCCTTAATGTTCGACGTGGCTGAGTTTCCCCCGGTCACCAACGCCAGGCCTGCGTGGCCGGGTTCCCTGGGAGCCTGTGGTGCTCTCTGGGGTCACGGAGCAGGGGCACCTGTGCGGCTCTGCCAGGCCTGGCTGCCCCCTGCTTGTGAGGGGCACTGAGCCTGTTCACCGGTCCTGTGGCCCTGTCTGGAGGTGCGATGCAGAGCCAGGTCCTGAAAAGAGATGGGCCCCCTGGGGGACTCTGGACTCTCTTTGTGCCCTTCCTGCCAGGAAAGACCCCAGGACCCGTCAGGTGGCCGACGTCTGCGTTGTCTCTGATTATTTTATCCACGGTCACCTCAAGTCCGCGCTCCTCATCGCAGACACATGGGTGGGGCTCGCTGTGGGGTGGGCTGTGCCCTGGAATTGTGCTGGTGCCGACAGGAGGAAGCCCAGAGCCTCACGGGGTCAGCAGAACCGTCGTCCTGGAAGCTCATGCTGAATGCAGTGCAGTTGGGGACTGGCTGCGCTCATCAGAACCCCCCAAGGTCATGCGGCAAACACGCCCACAGGGTCAGGACACAAGGGGCTGGGTCCACAACACAGTGTTCCGGTGACAGCTCCAGCCCCGCTCTGGCCACGTGTCTCGTAGGTGTGAAACTGTGGGGAACGTTCCCCCACACGTCTGCCCTTCCCTCCCCCTGCTTAGCCCCTGGGCTGACTCCACCTGTGGGGATGCTGCAGCTGGGGGTCTCTGTCCCCATCCCTCCCAGGCCCAGGCCTGTGCTGAGGTCTCAGGGTCCCGGCCAGCAAGTGGCAAGTCCTGGACCCACCCTAAGCCATGGGAGCTGTCTGGTATCAGCCAGTGAGGAAGGGCCCTGACCAGGTGGCCTCATGGTCAGCGTGGGACAGGAACTGGGAGCTGCTGTCAGAGGAAACATCTGAGGTGACCCCAAAGTCCACAGAAAATCAGAGAGGCCAGGGCAGGCTCAGTCCAGCCTCACATGGGCAGAGACCCCAGCCTACCTCTCAACCCCTCTCCACACCCGCCCCGCATATTCTGACACCTGCACCCGGGACGCCCTTCTGCGAATGGCTCCTGAACCTCGGCCTGTGCTGACGACTCAGGGACGCTGGGCTCTGAGTGGTTCTAGCCAGTCCCCTCCACCAGGGGCCCCAAGTCCCTCGGGCTGGGCTGAAGGGGAGCCCATGGCCAGTGAGGCAGGAGGAGCAGCTCTACCCTCAGGAGAAGACTCGCTCCCAAGCAGCCCTGGGCCCATCTTAAGCCATGGTGGGACCAAGGCTGGCAGTACCAGGACCCGAGAGCACTGGGGCAGCCCAGGAAGCCAGGCCTTGGCGGATGGAGAGGCTGCCGCCCCGGGCTCTGCTCAGAGGCTCCTCAGCCTCCCCGGCTGTGTCCAGTGGGCTGACCCTTGGGGTCCAGGCTGTAAGTCCACTGGCCTCTGCCAGGGTTTGGCCAACAGAGGGCAGAGTCAGGAACGGGAGGAAAGAAGGAGGGGGCGCGGGGTGGGCCCCAAGCCCTGAGATTTCTCACTGCGTCCTCCACAGCCCAGTGTCCCCGGGACAGCCCTCTGCGCCCCCACCTCCCGCTGACCTGGGCAGGGCCCTGCATACCCCCTCCCTGCCCCCCAGGGCCATGGCTGTGGCTGTGGCTGCTGTCTGGGTGGCCCTGGGCCCTGCACCTAAACCTGCAGTGAACTCCCCCGTCCTCTCCTGCCTCCCATCAAGTCACCTTCAGCCTCCCGAGGAGATCAGAGCAGTGGTGTCAAGGGGCCTGGGTGGGGTGGGGCTCCCTGTGGGCACCGGCTATTCCAAACCATGGCCCTGGGGCAGCCTCAAAGGACAGGGGAGGATGCAGGGCCACAGGGTGGAGCTTGTCCAGGGCAGGCAGATAAAAGGCCTCTCCCCACTGGTTCTGCCTCATTCCTCCACCTGGGACGGGCACAGCCTCCTTCCCATCCCAACCCAGGCCACCCCTCACTGGAGCCACTCAGGGTCCCCTTCCTCCTGCCTTAATGCTGTTCAACTGCCCTGAAGTATTTGTCCTGGGCTGCGGAGGCCAAAGGCAGAGCCCGACCGGGTGAAATGCAGTTTCCTCCCAGGTCTGGGCATCCCCTGGTCTCTCATTCGAATTCCATTTCATTTCAGAATTCTGGTTTTCAACACACATCAGTCCTCGCCTCGGGGCAGCAGCTCCTCCCAGCACCCAGGTCAGCTGGCCTGGAGGGGGCTCCCGCTGGCAGGGCCCAGCTCTCCCTGCAAAGCCATTTAGGAGGAAGGGGAAACTCCCCCAGAGCCCTGTGGGGAGTGAGGCGTTAACTCTAGCACGGTCCCTGGTCCTGGGGCCACAAGAGCTCAGGAAGGATATTCCTGCCTCTCAGGGCCTGCTCCTAATCTGACTTGTGAGCTGGAGGCCTCAGAACTTGGAAAAAAAGAAACACGTCGTTCATGTAACAGAAATCAGATACGTCTTTCTGAGACAGCTCAGAGCCCAAGTGAAGGTGAAAAGTGAACGTCGGCTTTCTCTTCTTGCTAAAATTTCAAGTTCAGATTTTATGTTCTCAAATAATTTGTCGTGTAGATCAGGTATCTTAGGTCAAAGACGTGCCATGAACGTTCAGACACAGATGACAAATGACTATGAGAGGAACGGCATGTTGTTTCCTTAACAAATCCCAAGCAGCCCTGACACAGGAACCTCTGGGAGCTGGGCTAGGTCATACGAGCAACCAATTAATTAGGCGGTCAGCATCCCTCAGCAGAAGGAAGGAGGTTCCCTGTGCACGCTGGAAAAATAAATCCAAGGGAGCAAGCAGAGTGGGATGAAGGACCGCCTGGAGATGGTCACAGACTAACCCGCCTACGGTATCAACTCAACCCCACCCCAGGAATAAATCAGAGCTGCAGTTGAACCGATCAACAAAAGCAAACACACAGAGCCTCCTGTGCTGCCACAGTTCTCACAGCAACTTTCTCTGGGTGTAGACAGCTGTGTGTGGCTGCCTGGGGAATCCGGGGTCGTGACTTGAGACAGAGGGCAGGACACTCCGGACAGTTCTGGTGTCTAAACGGTGTTGGCCGCCCCTCCTGTGCCGTGCTGGGTCCCAGTGAGGGGAAGACGGAGAGGCAGGACTGTCCAGAGTCCCACCACGCGGCGCTGGGACTATAGGAAGAGGAAGGTCTGAGCAAGTCCCCACCATCCAACCTCTGCTCCCCACACAGGGCTGGAGCACCTGCCTGGGGCCCCCTCCCATTCCCACCCACCTCCTGTCAGAACCCACAGGCTGGGGTGCTCAGAGACCCAGAGCATCCGGGAGGGATGGAAACCTCTCAGGACAGACGTCCAGGAAAACGTCACTTCTCTTAACGGCTCTCCTTTCTGGGGCTTCCTCGATTAGGATAACGAGGCTCCGCAAGCTTCCCTGCCTGCCAAACACAGCAGGTGAAATTTTATATTAGAAACATTCATTTCCTCCCATAGTAGAATTATTTTTAAATTTTACTTTGAAGTGTGGTCTCTGCTTGAAATACAAGCCTAATTAGATCACTGTGTAATGTATTCAAACCATAAGAATGAAAAGTGATTTGAAACCTCTCTCTTGTTCCCACACCCTTTATAATTCAGCAGTAAACAGCACATTTATGGGAGTGGGTGAACAGTTACCGGGTGCCCCACCGGTGCCAGACATGTATCAGGGACCCTGGGGCTCTGCAAGGAGCCAAGAAACCCAGGACATTCAGAAGCTCCTGCTTCAGGGGTGAGCACGGCTGGGGAGGCGGGGACAGGATCCAACACCAGAGAGGAGCTGGGGTCTTGCTGAGCACAGGGATGTCGGGGGAGAGCAGCTGGGGGCTCATCAGAGCAGACAGAAACCTGGGGAGGGGTGTCCAGTCGTGGGTGCTGCGGGCACCAGGGTGTTACCAAAGGCTTCGGTGGAAGCAGCGTTTCCTAAACATCGGCCCACCTGTGTGGCGGGAGGGGTGCAGCGGCCGCAGCCTCAGAACCTGGCTCTCCACGGCCCCCGCATTTGTCTCCGAATTTTCCCAGGCTGCTAAGACTGAAGCTGGGGTGGGAGGGACAGAGAAGGGACCAACCAGGACTCCATTTGTCAGGGACAGAACCATTTCAAGCTGGCTTAAGAATGAAAGGGATGTATTGATTCATGCAACTCAGAGGTGCAAGGGTAGCTACCTTCAGGTGTGGCTGGATTCAGGGGCTCAGGTGATGCAGCCGGGACCTCCCCCAGCCCTCAGCTCTGCCTCCCTCCATGATGGTTCCATGGTCGGTCAGGCTCCCCTTGGCATCTTCATCTGCATCCGACAGAGGTGGGCTCCTCCAAGGCAAAGTAAAGGCTGTTACCAGAGTTGGGGAGGAAGCTGGTGCAGAAACCAGTGCCCCTGGTGGACAGAAGGGTGGAGATTTCCCTGAGATGCAAAAGGAAGACTGAGGGACACAGGCTGCCGTGGCCCAGAATGGTAAAGCCATCGCCGTCTGGTCTGCCTGGCCTGTGGGGACCCTCCTGGGCCTCAGTGCCCCCTCTGCAGCAGAGCCCACCCACCAGGGCCCACTGATCCCCATTCCCAGGGGCGCAGGGCTCCTCTGCTGGAAGAGGGTTCTGGGCCAGTTTGTCTCTGGGGCACTGGGGAGGGCAGGGGCTGCTCCACCCACCCTGCTTCCCCGCAGAGATGCCTGGAGCTCAGCTCAGGTGAGTTTCCGCCTCACGAATGAGGGGTCAGGTTCTCCATGGAGACGGCGCTGGGGATGCTGTGCAGCCGCTGAAACAGAGGCCCAGGAGGGTTATTTTATTGTCGTGAAGAACCGTTTACAAAACACCATGCCGTGAGAAAGTCGGGCTTAAGAATAACCTAGACATGGTGGTTACAATTTTTGTTAACAAAGAAACACATATCACTTGTCTGTATTTGTGCAACTCGGGAAAGCGTTGGCCATGGCTGGGGACATTTTTCTTTTTACTTCTCTACATTCTCTAAATTTCCTGAAATGATGAGTTGTGCTTAGAATAGGAAAATGTCGGGAAAGTTAATTTTAAAAGGAGAAATTGTAGGGCGGACAGTCTCCCTTGGTGGGAGCAGGGCTTCTTCCAAGATGCCGCACCCTGGCTGGGGGCCCTGACCCAGCAGGAGGCCCGAACTTGGGGACTGGGACTGGGGAGGCCTCCCTGGACGAGGCGTCTCCAGACAGGAACAGAACTGAGTGAGGTTCATGAAAGAGTAGTCAGGCGTCTGGAATGCACAGAAAATTAGGCACCGGAAGACACCAGGGAGCAGGAGGGAGGCAGGAGAGCCCAGGAGAGGAGCCTGTACCCGTCCAGCACTGCTCACCCCACATGCTGCCCTTGCCTCCCAGTCCAAGGAAGAGATGAGACTTTCATGCTGGCCTCCCAGGTGCAGAAGCCTCAGGTGGGGGCTGCTTCCTGCCCCCACTGAGTGCAAACGCTGGGCCTGCACTGCCCATGCCTGCACCCCCAACGTGTCCAGTTGCTCCCCAGTTCTTTTACTTTCTACACTTTAAAAACAGGGATATCATTCACATACCACATAATTGCACCAACTGCCCAAGTTAGTAGTTTCTAGTACATTCCTAAGGTTATGCAACAGTCATATTTTCATCACCCCACCCCCCAAAAATTGCATGTATTCCTGTCTCCATTCCCCAGCCCCTGGCAACCACCAGCTGTTTTCTGTGTCTATGGCTTGGCAGTTTCTGGGCACCTTATAGGATTGGAATCGTACGGGTGTGGCCTCTGTGTCTGGCTTCTTCCACTTAACGAAATGTTCTCATGGTTCATCCACTATGTAGCCTGTGTCGGTGCTTCATTCCCTCCTATGGCTAAATAACGTTACATCGTAGAGATGGACCACATTTTCTAATCCGTTCATCTGTCGATGGACATTTGTGTTATTTCCACCTTTAGCTATTATGAATACTGTTGCCATGGCCATTTGTGTATATTTGTGTAAACATACCTTTCATTTCTCTTCAGTGTCTATCTAGGAGTAGAATAGCAGAGTCGTGGGATAATTCTATGAGGATATCCCTAACTTTTTGGGGATAATTCTAACTTTTTGAGGAACTGCCCAAGTATTTTCTCTATTGGCATCACCATTTTACATTCCCACCAAGAATGAATAAAGGATCCAGTTCCTCCATATCCTCACCAATACGTATTTTTTATTATTTTATTTTGCTTTTTTTTTTAATTACAGGCATCCCAGTGGGTATGAAGTGGTATCTCATTGCGGTGGTTTTGATTGAATTTCCCTGATGCTTAATGATGTGAATTTTTTCATGTGCTTATTGGCCATTTGTGTATCTTCTTTGGACAAATGTCTATTCAAATACTTTGCCCATTTTAAAATTTATTTTTCATTCTACTATTGAGTTCTAAGAATTCTTCATATATCCTGCATACCAGATACTTCTCAGATATTCTCTGGGTTGCCTTTTCACTTTCTTAATAGCATTCCTTGATGTATATATGTTTTAATTTTGACGAAGTCCAATTTATGTTTTTTCCCCTTAGTTTTTTTTTTTTTAATATCAAATCTAAAAAACAGTTGCCTAATCCAAGGTCATAAAGATTTGTACTTCTGTGTTTTTTTAAGGGTTTTATATTTTTAGCTATTATTTCTAGGTCTTTAATTCATTTTGAGTTAATTTTTCACACATAATGTGAGAGGAAGATCCAAGTTCATTCTTCTGTGGACTATTCAGTTTGTAGCTTTGCAGTAAGTTTTGAACTTGAGAGTGTGAGTCCTCCAGTTTTGTTCTTTTTTCAAAGTTGTTTTGGCTATTCTAGGTCCCTTGCATGTCCACATGAATTTTATTTTTTTACTCGTATAAATTTATGCAATTTATAAATTTATGGGGTAAACTATAAATTGGGGTACAAGTGTGATTTTGTTGCATGCATAGATTGCATAATGGTCAAGTCAGGGCTTTTACAGAATTAGAATCAGCTTATTCATTTCTACAAAAGAGACAGTTGGGGTTTTCTAGTGATTGCATTAAATCTGTATCAATTTGGGGCATACTGCCATCCTAACAGTATTCAGTCTCCCAATACACGAGCATGGGATGTCTTTCCATTTATTAGTTCTTTAATTTTTCAACAATGTTTCATAGTTTTCAGTATACAAATATTTCGTCTTTAAATTTATTCCTAAGTGTTTTATTCCTTTTGATGCTATTATAGATGGCACTTATTTCTTAATTTCCATTGTAGTTTTTTCATTGATAGTGTTTAGCAGCGCAGCTGAGATTGTGTATTGATCTTGTATTCCGCATCCTTGCTAAACTAATTTATTAGTTCTAATAGTTTGTGTGTGTGTGTAAGCGTTTTCTATAGATAAGATCATATCCCCAGCAAATAGAGATAATTTTACTTCTTCCTTTCCAACTCAGATGCCTTTTATCTCATGTCCTTACCTAAGTGCCATAGCTGGAACTTCTAGTACAATATTGAATGAAAATGGTGAGCACAGACATCCTTACCTTATTCCTCATCTTATGGGAAAATAGTTCCATCTTCCATTCTGAAGCATGATGTCAGCTATAGGCTTTTCATAGATGCCCTTTAGCTGGTTGAGGAAGTTCCCTTCCATTCCTAATTGGTCGAATACTTTTATTATGAAAAAGTGTTGGATTTGTCAAATGCAACTATTTTTTTCCACATCTATTGAGATAATCACATAGTTTTAGTTCTTTGCTCTATTAACATACTGTTATATTGATAGATTTTCTTATGTTGAATCAACACGGCATTCCAGGGGGAAAAAATCTTATTTGGTAATAATTTTTAATTTTTATTTTTGTATGTTCCTGAGTTTAGAATAGTACCTTGTTGAGGAGTTTTGTGTCTATATTCTCAAGGCCATTGAACTATAGTTTCCTTTTTTGTAATACTTTTGTCTGGTTTTAGTGTCAGGGTAATAACTGGCCTCAGATAATGAGTTAGGAAGTATTCCATACTCACATATTTTAGGAGGGTTTTTGAAGGATTGGTGTTTCTTCTTTGAACACTTGGAGAATTTCTCAATGAAACCATCTAGTCCTGTAATTTACTTTGTAGAAATTGTTATTATTATTTATGAACTCAATGTCTTTACTTATTATAGGTCTATTCAAGTTTTCTCTTTCTTCTTGGGTCAGCTTTGGAAACATGCAACTTTCTAGGCGTTGTTCCTTTCATTTAGGTTTTCTAATTTGTTGGTGTACATGGTATTTGTATTTACTTATAATCATTTTTTTTTTTTTTTTTTTTGAGATGGAGTCTTGCTCTGTCCACCCAGGCTGGAGTGCAATGGCACAATCTTGGCTCACTGAAACCTCTGCCTCCCAGGTTCAAGCGATTCTTCTGCCTCAGCCTCCTGAGTAGCTGGGATTACAGGCACCCAGCATCATGCCTGGATAAATTTTATATTTTTGTAGAGATGGGGTTTCACCATGTTGGCCAGCCTGGTCTTGAACTCCTGACTCAGATATCTGCTCACCTTGGCCTCCCAAAGTGCTGGGATTACAGGGGAGGGTCACTGCACCCAGCCATATTTCCTTACAATCTTTTATTCTTCATAAGCTTGGTAGTAGTGCTCTTCTTTCATTTCTAATTTTAATCATTTGAGTCTTCTCTCTTTTCTCATGGGTCAACATAGCTAAAGTTTTGTCGATTTTCTTGATTCTTCCAAATGAGTAGAATTCCACTAATCTCTGCTGTAATCTGTATTCACTTTTTTCTTCTTCCTTTGGACTTAGTGTGCTCTTCTTTTCCCAGTTTCCTAAGGTGGAAAGTTAGGTTAATGACTTGAGATATTTCTTCTTGTCTAATCTAGATGTATGTGGCTATAATAAATTTCCCTGTGACACAGCATCCCATAAATTCTGGTATATTATGCTTTTGTTTTTATCCATCTCAAAGTATTTTCTAACTTCCCTTATGATTTTTTTCTTGACCCATTTTATTGTTCAGAAATATGTTGTCTAATTTTCACATATAGACCAATTTACCAAGTTTTCTTCCATTACAGATTTCTAATTTCACTCCAGTGTTGTTGGATAACTTACTTGGTATAATTTCATTCTTTAAAATTTCCTGAGACTTATTTTATCACTGGAATAGGATGTATTCCTTGTACCATATGAACATGGAGAGAACGTGTTTCCTGCTGTTGTTGGGTGAAATGTTCTGCCCATGGCCTGCCCCAGATGAGAGCCACTGGGTTATCAGGAACAAAGGGCTCATCCGTAATTAGTCAGTTTGCTGGCTGCTGCAGATACTGGTTCAGTGATGGTGCCAGAGACACTAGGGGAGGAGCAGGCTTCCTGCTGAGAGCTGTGCTGGAGCTGCCCCTTGTCAACAGTTAGAATAACAATGGCTTTCAGCATGCAAACACTGCAGCTGTGGGCCCAAGCAAAGGCAGGCAAGTCCCTCCCCACAGTGCCATTCTGATATAACCACCTTCCAACCCTCCCGTGAAGCACCCTGCACACGAATTGGGAGCGGGGCGTCCACACCAGCCATGGGGTGTCCTCTGCACAGCTGTGCCTCTCAGCTCCACTGCCCCCTTCCTGCTTTGGAGTTATTTGCTTTGGAAGAAATTGCATTTTAAAAATAAAACAAAGAGCATTTGCAGTGAGAATGGGCTGCAGTAGGGTGAGCACTGATGGGAACTGAAGTCCACAAGCTGGCAGGTGGGGCCCTCGTCCCCCGGGGACATGGCACAGGGAAGCAGGAGAGGTGCCCAGGCCTTGTGGGCCTGAGGCTTATATGACTGGGAGGGTGTTCCTGGGGCAGACACTACAAACTCACATAGACAGAGTTGCAAGGGACCCTCTCACACTCTGTGGAGGCCCACGTGACACGGCAGGGACAGGAACTGCAAGCAGCTCCACTGCAGGGGCACCTGCCCCACTTGGGGCCATGCAGGGAAGATGCAGCCCGGCCATGCAGCAGCCCCCAGCCACTCCTCCTCACATGCCCACCGCAACTATCGCTTAAGGAAGAGGTCTCCCGACCACAGTCACCAGGCCACACGCTCCCTCCGATGGCTCCCTTCCTTCCTGGGTCAAAGCCTGACACTCCCTGGCTCCTGCCCCCACCCCTGCCTCAACATCTGTGCCCAGCCCCACTGCTCCATCTGCTCCTTAAACCCCCAAGCACCTTACCTGGATGTCATCGTGGTGGGGAAGGCTAGCGGGGAGCCTTAGAGGACACGACTTTTAAGCAGAATCCTTAAGAAAGAGTGGAATGTGGCCAGGTGGAAATCCGAAGGGAAGTGTCCAGCAAAGGCAGGCCTGAGTCCCAGGATCCCCGATGGTTAGGAGCTTGGTTGGCTGAAGACAGGTGTGGGCAGCTCCTGGTGAGGCAGGAGAGGTAGGCAGGGCCAGGCAGTCAGGGCCTGTTAGGACGAGAACTCACCCAGCCTGAGGAGACTCTGAGGAAACGTGTGATGCAGACAGACTTAAAACTGTAAGAGGCCCCATGGCTGCTCTGGACAGGGAGGGTTGGTGGGACAAGGACAGGTGGAAGTGCCACGGAGGCTGTTCATGGGGGTTCAGGAGAGTGATGAGGGTGGGCTGGCACCGAGGGGCTCCTCCAAGGGAGGATTATGAGAAATTCCCTTGGGGCCAAAGGGGCTAGACATGTGGTTATGGGGAGGGTGGCCCAGAGACTCCCTCCTGAACAGTCACCAAGGTCCAGCTCCCTTGTGCATGGCGGAACCCAGGCCTGTGGGCAGCTGTTCCACCCCATGGGGTGGGGGCACAGGACAGGGAGGAAGCACTTTGGGGACCCCTCAGAGCCCCGGTTCAGTGAACCTCAGGAGCCCGTGCAACCCACAGCCTGTTTCGGAAATGGCAGTATCCACTCGGGGGCCCAGTGGACAGCGGAGGGGGGCCGGGCTTTTCTCTGGGACCTTCCTTGTCATCCGCAGCTGAGACCCCAGCCCAGCTCACTCCTGTGTCTTCCCGTCCTAATCTCTGATGTGAGTTCAGCAGGACTCACCCGACAGCCGGTGCTCTCAGATCCCTGCCCGTTTCCGACCAAAAGAGCCTTCAGGACAGCTTGGCAGTGCCAGGAGTTGGGGGGCTCATGGGGACCACAAGGTCTGGAGATGAGAGGGCAGGGGAGTGTGTACGTGTGTCTGTGCATGTGTGTCTGTGTATGTGTGTGTGTGCATATGTATGTGTATATATGTGTGTGTATGTGTGTGTGTGTGTCCTTCCTGGAGCTTCTTAGTATAACTGCGAATGCCCCCAAGAGCAACCCACATGCCTGTCCTGGCCTGTGGCCCCGATGCCCTCCCATCCATGCCCTGCCCTTCCTGATCTGTTGTGAATTTGTAGAGCTGGGCTTCCCACACCCCTGGTCAGCTAGCCTCAGGCTGGGCTCAGGCAGTGAGAGGCCCTGGTGGGCGACAGGGGGAGGGGAGGAGCCAGGCTATTCCCCATCCTTCTCTGCCTCAAGCACCTCGGGCAGCTACCTGTCTTCCCTGCGGCTCCGTGTCTCAGGGGTCCTGCGTGATTAGAGTGTGGACTCCATGGCTTACTACAGAGAAAAGTCATGTAGCAAGACCAGCAGGGGAGAAAGACCCAGAGGAGTCTGGACTGGCCAGGTGCAGGCTAGAGCTCCCCCTCGGGGAGGGTGCATCACACCAAACACGCGGCTTGCTCCAGCAGTGAAGTCAGCAGCACATCCAGAGTGTTGCTTCTCAGGGAGGCTGCGTAGGTCTCTGAGTGCGGGGCTTCTACAGAGGGCTGGTCACATAGGCACCCTCTACCTGTGCAGCCACTGTGGTGACAGAACTCGGGCGTGCCCTGATCACACTGCCGAGTCCAGGCAGCTGGTAGGGCAGGGCTTAGTTCCCTGAGTGCACAAATGACCTGGTCAACCAGTCACGCAGGAAACGTCCCAAAAGCCAAGTTCTCGGATGCTGGCTGGGGATCACCCGGATGCTGGCTGGGGATCATGGCTGCACACGGGCCTCTGTGAACACACGTGAGAATCAGGCAGCCGCCGGCCTGCTGTGTACGTCATTCCTGCACACCGAGGCTGCCGTGGGTCCAGCTTCCCCAGAGACCCCAGCCCTGGGCTCTGCCAGCACCACCCACCCCGCTCCATCCCAGGGACAGAGCCGCCACCTTCCTTCCTGGCCTCTGAGTTGCCTCCCAGCTCCTGTCTGACTTCTCAGCTCTCCCGTCCCCTCCGTCCAATCCTTGCCTCAATCTCCTGTGTGGTAAATACATGAGTTCTCCAGTGAGGCCTTGACTGCTGCATCCTCGGATTAATTTAAGGATTAAGGACAGAGGCCAAAGAAGCCTGCATGGACCTGGGTATCAGACGCAGAAGTAATGGAGCATTAGTCACCACGTTCTCAGTCAGCGAGGTCAGGTGCACGTCCAGACCTGATGGACACTCCTTCACAGGGACCTCTTGTGCGCAAACAGAACTCCATGGAGAGCAGCTTGGGGGCAAGGACAGGCTTCTCTAAAGCAGGGTGAGGCACCACGGTCACTGAGGATGCACGGTCCTCTCCTTGCCGTGGAAGCAGAGAACGGGAATGTGCAGCCATAGTGAATGTGCAACCAACCCCAGGCCAACTCAGTCCCCTTAAGTTGCTGAGCAGCGGAGCCCCGACTGCCTCCAGCCAGATTCTCCACCCACAGCCCCAGTATTTGGGTCTTGGAGCGGTGCTGACGGCCAAGATGGGGAGGGCGTAGCAGGAAGCTAGACGTGGAGCAGGCATTTCCCAGCCTGGCAGAGCCACAGAGAGACCCCCGGTCCTCGCCGCCGCCACCAAGAGCAAAGTCAGAGCAGGACACGGTGGGTGGGGGTGGGGTTCCCAGGGTCCTGACCCTGAGGCAGCAGGACCCCAGGCCCAGCCAGGACCCCACCTCCCGCCCCATGCAGGCTCCTCCTTTCTCCAGACGTCCCTCAGCAAGGAAGAGTGGACCCAGTCCGGTGGGAGCTATTTGGTCCAGACTCCCTAGCACCTACGCGGCTGGACCCTAAGGATTCCCACGCAGTTCCAGAGGGACCAAACACATGCCCAGGTCCTCCAGAAGGTGACTTGAAGATAAGAGTCCTAAATGAATGCAGAGCAGTTTCAACACAGGAGTTCACACACATGCTCCCAACTGTTCAACTGTTTCTAAATGTTAGGGAAAATCCCAACCTTTGTTTCTGAAAAACACCAGAGTGTGTTAGAGTCTTTTATGGTTCGTGATTTTGAAACACTCAAAGACAAATTGCCAGTTTGCCGTGTGTATTTCACATCTACCTTCTGTTTATTTAATTTCTTGGCTTCTTTAACTTGAAGCTTCCCACCAGGGCTACAAACCTCTTTTTTACTATCGAACAGTGTGACTACCCAGGCTGCTGAAGGCACCCCTTGTCATCCATCTAGAAATTACCTTCTCTGCATGTTGCCTGGAAGCGTGAAGGGTTCACCATTGTAAATTATAGTTCAAATTACAAAACAGGGCCCCTATTGATTTCAGGTTCTACGTGTATAATTATGGTGCTTTTGCTAAGGACATAATGAAGAGAGGTGATCGTGTCATTCAAATGTGCTGTTTTTTATACCCCGAAGAAGCCGCCTATGTGTAGTCATGACCATCCTGGGTGTGGTGTCAGAGTGGGCTCTCCCTGGAGGACCCTGAGGCCACCCTACAGGGAAGAGGCGGGGGGGTTGCCGTGGCGAAATATTTCCTAATCACAGGCTGCCCTGCTTAGTCCTGGGAACGAGACACTTTCAGAGTTAACGCCACGAATACTGTTCTTCCGCTCCGTAATGTTAGGACCAAACAAACCCTTGTTAATCTAATTGTCTGAATTATCCAGTTGAGATTCCGGGCAGTCTTGTTCTGTTTAATGACTGACAATTAGGCTGCAGTGGCGTTCACTGGTGCTGGATCGCCCGGCCTGGGGCCTCTCCCGTGGCTTCCGCCCTGCCCCTCTCCCCCCGCGGATCCGGCTCTGGGACCCACCTGCTGACGAAGGGAGCGTGGGAACACGCCAGCCTCTGCCCAGGGAGGTCCCAGGACTGACACCGACACGGAATCTCCTCGCCTTCCACGGGTTCCTCGGGTCCCCAAATCCAAACTCACGCCGGGAAGCCCCTCAACGCACTTCCGCCCTGGCCCGGGCTGCACAAATCCCAGGTGCTGCTGAGCTGGAAACACGCTCTTCAATGAGGTTCATCTTCCGCGCCAATGACACCTTCACAGGGGAGGCATTCCGTGATGCGCCCCAGGCTCAGCACCTCGTGAGCAGCTGTGGGTCTGAGCCCTGCACAGAAGCTGGCGGGGGCTCTGGGGGTTTTGTTCACCCACACTGAAGGGCCCCGAGCACCTTCTCACCCACCCACCCACGGGGGTGTCATGAGTCCAGCCACAGGCCTGCCTGGGACTCCCAACAGTTTCAGAAGGAAATGAAATTTGAGGAGATTCAAAGCAGTGATGGTGGGCGTATTCCCCATTTCCTCCTTTTTTAACACAATTAAAATGTAATTATCCTCCCTTACAAGAACTCCCAGCCACTTGAAGGCCTGTCAGCCCAGCTGCGCTGTGACGGTCACATATTCTTGTTTGCCTGTGCCTTTTTACTGTTTTCACAGAAGGAAGCCGAGTTTCAGCTAGTTCCATTTCACCATCAAAGGCAGGGCATGAGGAGGGGCGGGGAGAGAAATGTGGATGCAAAGGGGCGCCTGCCGCCTGTGTTCTCACAAAGCCACAGTGTGTGGACCTGCTCCCCTGCCCCCCAGCGCCAGCCTGGCCTGGGTAGGTGACCACAGTTTGGAGGAGGGGATGGGGACAGGAGGGGATGGGGACAGGAGGGGATGGGGACAGGAGGGGATGGGGACAAGGGAAAGCGGGGTGGGGAGCTGACCCGGGGTGGGGTCCTGACAATTCCCTGATTAACTGGCCTGCAGATAGACAGGGCAGGTCTCCATGGAGAAATATACATGGCTTATTTAATTAATCCTGAAAAGTAACTCCCCCAAGCCTTGCCCCAAACCGGAGTCCCCCTTCTAATGATGAGAATAGATCATTAAATCAGATTTCACGAAGGCTGCCCAGATTTTTCTTACTGAATTTCATGAAGGTGTTACTTTCAGGACTCTGCCCCGGTGCCCATGGTTCAGGGACATCCTCCGAGCACTGGTTCCTGCTGCAGCACGGAAGGGCCCGGGGATGCCGTCGATGGGATTTCTGCTCCCAGACAGGCTGCCCCATCCACCGGTGCCCTCCTTGTGCCCCCACCCACCCCTGCTTCTCCCCTGCCCTCTCCATTCATCAGCGTGAACTGAGGACTCCACTCTTAATATTTAGCCAAGTCAGGCATTTTAAAATGCCATTCTCCTGGGAGGATATCATTATTAAAAAGGGAATTAATTTATTCTGAAGCCAAATATAAACCCTCAGTCATCCACGGACTGCTCTTGGATGACTCGTCTCCTGGTATCTTTTCCACCAGGACGAGTGAATGAGGCGAACCTAAGTGTGGGTGCACAGAGTGTCACCATATTCTAGAACTCGAGTTGTGTTTGGATCTGTTTTTCTCTGCTTTTCTGATTGACTTTTCCTTGCTCTCAGCTGTGCCAGGCAGAGCTAATGTCCATGCATTTCACAAACACAGGACAATTCAGAAGCTGTTCTTGCTAGGGGATGTGCCCGGAGAGGAAGATGCCAGCCAGGAAACAAAGCCAAGTTTTAAAAGCCTCCTATTTGTTTAACTGCATAAGTAATGCACATTCATTACTCATAAAGGCAGGAAGGGGAAGGGGTCAGAAAATACTGACAGGCAAAGAAAGTAAACCCTATAAATTTGTATTATCAGACAAATCACTGTGAACAATTAGGATTGAATTTTTACCATCTTTTAGAGTCTCACTTTTAAAAAGGCACACATAGAATGTAATAGACGTAACCTTGTTTATACCTAGATGGGACCACTTTATAAACAGTATTTTGTCACCTGCCAATTTCACTAGATCGCAGACACCATTGCTTCTAATTAACACAGATCTGTGAGATCCCCTGATTTCTGCAGAGCGCTTGTCTGCCTCCGTCCTAGAGTGGAGACAGTTCCCCGTGTTTTTGGAATCCTGCACTGGGATGTAAGCAGTGTCCCTGGATGGCTCATGAGCCCTCAGCACAGTCCCTGGCAGTGGAGCGAGCACTGTGCCTGATGACACTATGACCATCCTCCCCAGGTGGCCCGTTTCCATCACAGGGCTGAGAGGAGCTCTGGAAAGTTCCCTGGTTCCCCTTCTCTGCCCCCGAGCTTCCCTGCCACAGCTGGCTAGATTTAAGAGGGAAATGGGACATGATTTAAGAGGGAAATGGGACAGGAACCCTAGAGGGGCTTTCGAGCTGCAGGACAAGGCCCTGTTGTCCCAAATGTCCGCCCCTGGCAGCTGTCCACTCTCCTCCCAGCCAGGGGCAGCCCCAGAGAGAAGGGCCCAGTGATGTCCTCTCCTTGGGCTTCAGTATTAACTGAAAAAAAAGGGGTGCCCTTTAAAAACTTTTTAAGATGAGGAAAAAAATAAGTCAGAAGGAGCCAAATCAGGACTGAAAGGTGACGCCTGATGATTTCCCAGGGATGCTGTCAAGATTGTCCTGGTTTGGCTGGGCGTGGTGGCTCACGCTTGTAATCCCAGCATTTTGGGAGGCTGAGGTGGATGGATCATGAGGTCAGGAGTTTGAGACCAGCCTGACCAACATGGTGAAACCCTGTCTCTACTAAAAATACAAAAATTAGCTGGGCATGGTGGTGGGCGCCTGTAATCCCAGCTACTCAGGAGGCTGAGGCAGGAGAATCACTTGAACCTGGGAGGCAGAGGTTGCAGTGAGCCGAGATCGCACCACTGCCCTCCAGCCTGGGTGACAAAGCAAGACTCTGACTCAAAAAAAAAAAGATTGCCCCGGTTTGATGGTAAGAAATAGCAGGAGCATCGTGGTGGGGTAAGAAATAGTAGGAGCATCGTGGTGGAGAAGGACTCTCTGGTGAAGCTTTCCTAGGCAACTTTCTGCTAAAGCTTTGGCTTTCTCAAAACACTCTCATGATAAGCAGCTGTTACTGTTCTTTGGCCCTCCAGAAAGTCAACAAACAAAATGCCTTGAACATTCCCAAAAATTGTTGCCATGACCTTTGTTCTTGGGTGGTCCACTTTTGCTGTGACTGCACCACTTCCACCTCTTGGTAGCCATTGCTTTGATTGTGCTTTGTCTCCAGAATGGTACTAGCAGGGCCATGTTTCATCTCCTGTTACAATTCTTCTAAGCAATGCTTCAAGATCTTGATCCCCCTCTGGTGTAAAATTTCCATTGAAAGCTCTGCTCTGATTGGCAGCTGATCTGGGTGTGACAGTCTGGGCACTCATCAGGTAGAAAATTTGCTCAACTTTAATTTTTTGGCCAGGATTAGGTAAGCTGAACCAATTGAGATGTCTACGGTGTTGGCTATTTATGCTGCTAAGCACCAGTCCTCTTTAATTAGGGCATCAATGAGATTGATTTTTTCCTCTCAAACGGAGGTGGTCTGCTGCTGCAGGCTTCACATTCAACATCATCCGGTTCCTTCTTAAAATGACTTAACCATTTGTAAATGGCTGATTTCTGTGGGGCATCATCCCCCTAAACTGTTTATAAAGCATCAATGACTTCACCAGTCCTCTACCTAAGCTTCACCACAGATTTGGTGTTTGTTCTGCTTCAATTTTAGCATAATTCACGTTGCTTTGATAGGGACTCTTTCCAAACTGATGTCTTATCTTTCTCAGTGTCTCAAACTAGATACTTATAACAAGTTAGTATGAGTTTATTTTGGTGCAAAAGAAATTTGAAATTCATGCATAGTTTTTTTTGTAAGACACATTTTCCATAAACTTTTGAAAACACCTCATAAATATAACTGACTCTTGAACAACACAGGTTTGGACTGGTGCGGGGGCCACTTATATGTGGATTTTTTCCAGTAAATATGTTGGAAAATTTTTTGAAGATTTGCAACAATTTGAGAAAACTTGCAGATGAAACACATAACCTAGAAATACTGGAAAAAAATTAAAGTTATGCATATCATGAATACATAAAATAAATGTAGACACTATCTTATCATTTACTACCACAATATTAGACAAATTATTATAAAAGTTAAAATTTATCAAAATTACACAAATAAACACTTACAGACTTTACATGGCATCATTCACAGCCAAGAGAAATGTAAACAAACATAAAGATGCAGTATGAAATCATAACTGCATAGAACTCACTGTAGTACCTAACATACCACTGTCATAATTTCATGGCCCCTCCTGTTGCTATTATGGTGAGCTCAAGTGTTCTGAGTATTTGCTTGAAATGCGATGTGATGCTAATCACCCCCACCTGTGCAGCTCATCGCTCCAGTAAATTACATATTGCAGTAAAGCGTGATCTCTTGTGGTTCTCATGTATTTTTTGAATCATATTTACTGCAATACCATAAACCTTGAATAAAACCATGAGACCCATGAGAAGTGCCACTAGTGATGCTGGAAGTGTTCCAAGAAGCAGAGAAAAGTCATGACATTACAATACAAAGTTGAATTGCCTGATACGTACTCTAGGTCAAGGTCTGCAGCTGAGATTGCTTGCCAATTCAAGATAAATGAATTTAGCATAAGGACCATTACAAAAAAAAGAAAGAAAAGGAAATCCACAAAGCTGTTGCTGCAGCTATGCCAGCAAGCACAAACACCTCACACTTTTTGTGGCAGACGTTTGAATTTCGTATTGAAAATGCAGCTTCTGTGTGGGTGCAGGATGACTATGAGAAAGGCATACATGTAGACTTTAATAAGATTTGAGAAAATCTGACAACTTAAAGCATTATCTGACAACTTAAAGCAAAAGGAAGGTGAAGAAGCTAAAGCTGGAGAGTTTAATGCCAGCCAAAGATGGTTTGATAATTTTAGAAAGAGAGAGAGGTTTGGCTTTCAAAAAATGTCAGGATAACAGGAGAAGCAACTTCTGCTTACCAAGAAGTAGCAGACGAGTTACCAGACACCATTAAGAAAATCAATGAGCATAAAGGCTATCTGCCTGAACAGATTTTTAATGCTGATGAAAGTGCTCTATTCTGGGAGGAAAATGCCACAAATGACATTTATTAGTAAGAAAGAGGAGTGAGCACCAGCACTGAAGCCAGGCAGGGAGAGGCCAACTCTACTGTTTTGTGCAAACGCAGTTGGGTTTATGGTCAGAACTGCCCTTCTCTATAAAGCCACTAACCCCCGAGCCTTGAAGAGAAAAGATAAACAGCAGCCGCCAGTCTTTTGTACAACATGGAGGTCTGGACAGCGAGCACCCTTTTCCTGGACTGATTTCATGGGTGCTTTGTCGCTGATGTAAGGAAGTACCTTGCCAGTAAGGGACTGCCTTTCAAAGTCTGTTTGATATTGGATAATGCCCCTGGCTACCCAGAATGCTTTGGGTTCAACACCAAAGGCATCAAAGTGGTCTTGTCCCCAAATACAATACAATGTCTCTAATACAACACAATACAAGACAAATACAATGTCTCTAATTCAGCCTCTAGATCGGGAGTCATAAGGACCGTGAAGGCCCATTAAGCTCGGTACTGTACGGCAAGGATTGTCAACGTTATGGAACAGAATTCCAATAGCAACAATGTCATGTAAGTCTGCAAGGGTTACACCGTGGAAGATGCCATTGTTAGAAAAAGCTGTGAAAGTCATCAAGCCTGAAACTCTAAATTCCTGCTGGAGAAAACTATGTCTAGATGTTGTACATGACTTCACAGGGTTTAAAACAGAGCCAATCAAAAAAAAAAAAATGAAAGCGATTGAGCATCTGGCGTGCTAAAGAAAAAAAAAAAAAAATTATGGGGGATTGAAGAATTTCAAGATGTGGATCTTGGAGAAATCCAAGAGCTAACAGACACCACACCAGAGGAATTCACAGAAGACAAAAACCAGAAGACAACTTGAAGGAGGTGAGTGCTTCTGAACCAGTGACAGATGTTGAGGAAGAAGACAAAGAAGCCACACCAGAAAATACATTGACCACAGACAATCTGCCAGGAGGGTTTCAGTATTCCATCCTGCTTTTCACTTCCTTACTGACACGGGCCCTTCTATGACGCAGGCACTGAATCCAAAGCACACGGTGGCAGAAGGATTCACATAAAAATATTTTTCAAAAAATGAAAAAGCAAACAGGTCAGACAAAATTTCCATGAAATTGCACCGAGTGTGCCTGCCTCTCTTGCCTTCCCTCCTTCCACCTCCTCCACCTCTGACATCTCGGCCACCTCTAAGACAGCACAACCAACCCCTCCCTTTCTTCCTCCTCTCAGCCTACTCAACACGAAGACAATGAGGATGAAGATCTTTACAATGATGCACTTCCACTAGTGAATAGCAAATAGATTTTCTCTTGTGATTTCAAATAACATTCTCTGTATGCTAGTTTACTTTATTGTAAGAATACAGTATATAATATAATTTACAAAATATATGTAAATCTACTGTGTTATTAGTAACGCTTCTGGTCAACAGTAGGCTACTAATAGTTAAGTTTTGGGAGAGTCAAAAATTATACATGGATTTTTCAACTGCATGGGAGGTCAGCACTCCCAATCCCTGTGTGGTTGAAGGGTGAACTGTACATATATACACACACACACACACACACACACACACACACGATTCTCTCCTTGGATTTTTTTCTGCAAAACTCCTACTCATGCTCTGTCTACCACATTACTTTGATCTTGTGTAAGTTTCTTTAGAATTTAATAAATTATACTTTTACATCAGTCATAATATTGGCTCAAGGTATGAAATGGATCCAATTACAGGAAAAGAAGGAAATGTACCTTCTGGCAGCTGAGTGTACGGTCTGTACGACCCGGCATCCTGCTCAGCTGTGGTTTCTGTTCACCGAGCCTCAGCCTGTCCTGTGCTCATCCCAAACGCACTTCATTCCTGGAGACTTTGTCCATCCAAACCAGGGCTGTCTAATCTTTTGGCTTCCCCGGGCCACACTGGAAGAAGAATCGTCCTGGGCCACACATAAAACATACTAACACTAACAATAGCTAATGAGCTTTAAGAAATTGCAAAAAAATCTCATAATGTTTTAAGAAATTTTACATATTTGTGTTGGGCTGCATTCAAAGGTATCCTGGGCCACACGTGGCCCACACGCCGCGGTTTGGACGAGGCTGATCTAAACCTGGAGCAGGGCCCTCGTCCCCAAAGTGCATGTTCCCGGGTTGTATTTACGAGGACGATTCTGCCTCAGGACAAGTGAAACAAGGCCTAGGGGTGCTGGCCACTCAGCCCATTCGTTTTGGGAAGGGACTTGTTCAATCAGCTTTTGGAATTCTCAGTGTCTCCCCCAGACCTGACAACTGAGCCAGGCCGGCTTTAGTCCCTGAGCTCGAGTGGTGACAGCAGGGCTCCTGGTCCACATCCCACGTCAACCCAGCAGTTCAGGGGATGCTGGCAGAAGGAAGGACACAGGACTGAAGGGGCTGTACCCGCTGCTCAGCCACAGGAGCCTGTGGGGAGGAAGGCACAGGTGTATTCTCCCCTCTGCAAGAAGACAGGGCTGCCTTTTCCTGTTGGGCAGAGAGAGTCCAGGTCTCAGAAGCCTGGGGCTGCCTTTCCAGAGGAAGTGGGAAGGCAGCCACCAACTCCCCCGCCCACCTGCCCACAGGCCCACGGCTCCACTCAAGGAAGAGCCAGTCACCCTGCTACACCTGCCCTCCAGCCTTGCCCCTTCCTCTGCCAAACACCCTTTTTCTCTTCTTGGGGAAAGTCTGCCCTCACCCTGTGTATTGGGCCAGGGTTAGCTGTGTTGGCACAGAAACATCCAAAACTCAACAACCTCATGAGGAAAACACTTGTTTCTCTCTCACAGGAATGTAGAGTGGTAATTCCAGTCAGCAGGAAGACTCTGCTCCACGTGGTCATTCAGGGGCCCAGGCTGGTGGCTGCTAAGCTTCCACCAACATGCGGTTTGCAGGGTCACCTGGGCATCACCACCTCAGTCAACAGGAAGATGGGAGGGGCATGTCAGGTGCCTCCACAGGAGGTTTAGGGCCCATCCCTGAACATGCATCATTTCTTGCCCAGCACTGACAGCCCCTCTGCAGGGGGGACTGAGCTGAGACCCTCCAAAGTCATAGTGCCGTGGGTGACAAGGCAGGGCAGGCTTCGGAGCTGCTGCACAAGCCCAAGCCCAGGTGTCTTCTGACCGGTTGTTAAAGTTACAGAGCCCTCGTCATGATCCCGGGGTGGAAAGTGATGCTCCTCCACTCTCCATTTGTGGGTGTTTTGCAGTGATTTGGTTTATAGGCACTGTTAATGGGGAGTGGGCAGCATGGAGACTGGGGCAGACGGAGATGGGAACAGGGTCTACCCAGTTCATTTCCAGCACAAATAACTGCTTTGCCAAGAGTAAGTGTTAAATCCTGACAACAAACTCTCCTGGAGACTCATCCCTCATATTAAAGGCACTGACAAGTTCTGCATTAAAAAAAAAAAAAAAAAAAAAAAGTAATGCATTCACTTTGCTAATCCACTACTTGTAAAAAATGAAAAAAAAAAAACACAGAATACTGTTTTTGTGCAATGTCTTAGCATTCTGTAGAATTAGTGTTTGCAGGAGACACTGTGAAAAAGTCAGGCATTTTTTTTTTCTTCTTTTAAGAAACAGGGTCTCATTCTGTCATCCAGGCTGGAGTGCAGTGGTGTGATCACAGCTCACTGCAGCCTCAACCTCCTGGGCTCAAGTGATCCTCCCACATCAGCCTCCCAAGTAGCTGGGACTATGAGCATGCACCACCATGCACAGCTAATAGTTTTTT
Source organism: Papio anubis (assembly GCF_008728515.1). Classification (NCBI taxonomy): domain Eukaryota; kingdom Metazoa; phylum Chordata; class Mammalia; order Primates; family Cercopithecidae; genus Papio; species Papio anubis. The sequence continues at coordinate 125,655,060 of NC_044984.1, read as the reverse complement.
ATTGTATTTGTAAAGACAGGGTCTCCCTACACTGCCCAGCTGGTCTCAAATTCATGAGCTCAAGTGATCCTCCTACTTCAGCCTCCCAAAGTGCTGGGATTATAGGCATGACCCAATGTGCCTGGCCAAAGCAGGCCTTTGAGATGAAGACCGAACTCCTGAGCCTGGTATTGAAGGCCTTCAAAAGTTTGACTCCCCTCATTATGGCCAACACCAACACAGTGACTACATTGGCTACACACTGATCTAAAGCTTTACTATGCTAACTCATTTAATCTTCACAATAAGTGAATGAGGTTTGATGACAATGATGATTCTCACTATAGAGATGAGGATGGTAGGATGGTAATATCCAGAGTTCCCAAGATGCACTAAGCTAGGAGGAAGCCCAGGTCTGGGACCCCTGGGACAGCTTCTCTAGTAACAAATGGCCCTGAAATCCCAGCAGCAGCACAAAACCTCAGCTCTTTCTCACTCACACCCCATGAGCACAGTGGGCCGGGACTCAGCTTGGTTCCTCATGGTTACTCGGGGCCCTGATGACCAAGGCTGAGCTCCTCAGGCCCACACTCAAGAGAGCATGTGGCCCCTTAGGGCGGCAGGAAATATGCAGCTGGAGGGGCCTGGGGTTTTTCTCCACCTCAGCCGGGTGTCACCAGGTCCCTCCTGCCCTCAGCCCATTGGCCAGCACCAGTCACATGACTCTGCCCATCAGCAGGGGGGCAGGACATATGTGGACAGAGGGAAGGTCAGGTGGGCGCCACACCTCCACCCATCCTCCTGTTTAGACCACACGGAGGAGTCTTAGAGGGTCTTTAATTTATGATCCTGTTTCTGAGATGAACACAAAGACCTCTTGGACACTGGAGACCAGAGGACAGAGTGTGTTTGAGCAGCCTTGTGATCGAGATTGTTTTTCATGCCTTTGATTTAATTTGCACAGCACCCACCCAGGGGGCAAATGCACCCAGGAAAGCCTCTGCCGAATCCACTGAAAATGGAGAACCCACACCCCAGGGGAAGCTCAGAGCCTGCTTCATGGCTGGCAGCCAAATGCACACGGAGCCTCTGGTCAGTGTTACAAGGAAGGTTTTCACAGAAAACTCTCTTCTCTGGACTTGAGAAACAACCACAGTGATGGCTCGTGGTGGATCTTAGCACCATGAGGCCCAGGAAAGGGGAAGCTTCCAAAACCAGGGAGCGGGGGAGCAGCTGGAGGCGCAACATCCGCACCTGCTGCAGAGCAAATGGCAGCACATCCCAGGGGTGGAATGCGGGGCTTCCTTCCCAGGTGACTGCAGTTGGGCCACAGTGGCTCAGATCTCAGCGGGGCTGGCTCAGGGTTTAAGGGTCCGACGGGTGTCAGCTGACCTAGTGCCACTCAGATGAACAGCGCCTGCAGCTGCAGTGGGGCCGGCTCTGCTCCCACACCGCGTGTCCTCCCTGACCCCGGAGGCAGCCGGGCAGGTCCTTCCGTGCTGATGGCAGAGTCACAGGGAGTGAGTCTCAGGGAGGAGCTCCCTGGAGCCCGGGCAGCGCCTGTCCACCAATGTTTCACTAGACAAGGCAGGTGACATGGCCAGGCCCAGGGCTGAGGATTAGAGCAGGATATTCCACACCTGGAGAACGGGCCCAGGAAGAGAAAGAACATTGCAGGAAAATCATCTCATCTCCCCTAGAACACAGCAGGGTGTGGGCCTGGAGCTGCCAGGGCCATGGGCCACCCCTCCAGCACTCACAGCCGCACACCTGCCTGTGTCCTCTGCTGGACTTGGAAGCTCCACCCCCACAGCCCCAGCAGGGAGCATACCCGATGATGCCTGTGTGCCTGGACCCGCTGCTGCCAAGACCTCCCAAGGCGACCACAACACGTGCCCAGCATTTGTGTCCATTCCTTGCCCCACACTGCAGGGCCTGCCTCCCGGGGGCATCCGAGCCTCCGAGTCCCACGCTGCTCACGATGCTGAGAACGCTCCTGATCAGGAACGGACCCTACCCGCATGCCCGGTGCTTCGCCAGCTCAATCAGGCCATCACCTGACGATGGCTTCCAGGTGTGCCCTGCCTTCTGAACATAAAAGCTGGTTAAAATCCCATCGCCCATTGTGAGCAAACGCCACGTGCATGGCTGCTCAGGAGGAGTCTGTAGGGAGAGAATCTTTCTCCTTAATCTTCCGGTAAGAGACCTATTTTCCCCACTGCAGTTGTGAGACACCCATAAGCAGTGATGCGGTGTTACTGATGAGCTGTGAATTATCTCGCGTCTAAAAAGCGCCTCAGCCCACAGCAGCCTGCTGCCTTCAGAGGATGCCCTAGAGAATGGTCTCCCCAGCTGCTGGCAGGAGTCCTGTTCCAGTGCGGTGAGGAGCCAGGAACGGTCTCCCCAGCTGCTGGCAGGAGTCCTGTTCCAGTGCGGTGAGGAGCCAGGGACGGTCTCCCCAGCCGCTGGCAGGAGTCCTGTTCCAGTGCGGTGAGGAGCCAGGGACGGTCTCCCCAGCCGCTGGCAGGAGTCCTGTTCCAGTGCGGTGAGGAGCCAGGGACGGTCTCCCCAGCTGCTGGCAGGAGTCCTGTTCCAGTGCGGTGAGGAGCCAGGGACGTGGACACGGGAAGCCTGAGGGATTCTGCACTGTCCCCATCCCTTTCTGCTGGCCAGAGCCACTCCCAGGCTCAAGCCCGAAGACAAGGGCAGAGGGTGGGGGCTCTGCAGAGAGGGGTGAAGCCCTGGGGCCACGAGCTGGGTCTATCGCAGCCCCCACAGAGGGCTATTTACAGGTGGGGGCAAGAGAGGAGCTGAGACATCCCCGAGGGGCCCCTGGGGAGGAACAGGCCCTGCGAGGTGACTCCAAGTCAACCTCTTAGGAGGACACCATCTCCCAGGATCCCGGAGGCAGCCACACGTTTCTGAACAGGGCCAGATGGAAAGTAGAAAATATGAGGAGTTCATGAGACTAGAACTGTTTTCAAAGATACAGAAAAAGGAGGGATTAACTCCAGGACCCTCTCCCTACTAGAATTCCTGAAGGAAACGCATAAAGAAGATAATTTGCTGAGAAGTAGTTTGAAATACAGTAAGTTACGGTGAGAAAGAAAATGATGTATGTGGTACAATATTAAATAATTATTAAATAATAATATCGACAGAGGAAATAAAACCAAACCCAGCTAGAAGACTGTATGTTAACAGCCTGTCAGCCAGAGGGCAATAGTTGAAATTAATAATTATAATCAGAAAGGAGGCAGAGATGGTTATTAATAAAAGTGTAATGAACTAAATGCACTTGTCAAAAGGTAAGCAACAAGAGATGCAGAATGTCCATCCTAAAAACCAGTAGGGGAAGGAAAAGAATGAAAAAATTCTGACCGCAAGCGTCTGAAACACATCTCCGTGTTTCTGTGTGTGTTTAACATCTCTGGAGGAGTTCACAAGACAGGGTTGCCACTTTGAGAACTTGGAATTCCTATCACACTAAAGTAGTAATTGTTGAGGAGGCGACATTTCATTTTAGATCCGCAGCATATTCATGGTAAAATAAATTTATTTTTAAAGCCACCATTTAAAACAAATTAAAGGCAAGGCTTTTAGAGAAGTGGAGGGAGAACTAAAGAGTGCTGGGAGAGAACATGGGCTTAGGGAGGAATTCCCTTAAGATGGGCATTCCTGGATGCCTCTAGAGATGGGACAAAGGAGGACGTGGGTGGAGCGGGACAATGGAGCATGGCACCTGCAATGTCAGAGGGACCTGGGCAGGAACACCTGCCACAGTCATGTCATCTTGTTTTTGAGCCTCAGTTCATCCTCAGAGCGGCCCCTCCCCTCCCGGAAATGAACTCTGCCCTCTATCATAATGGAGCCGATCAGGGCCAGTTAGTTCATGAGCAGGAGACACCTGCAGGCAGAGCCCAGCGGACCTTTCGGTTGTCTGGAAGTTGCCACACCTGCTTCATTTCGCATTATGGAGCTACTCTGATGCCCAGAGAACTTTCTAACAAGAAATGAGCATTGAATCACAGTAATGGGAATGGGATGTAGCAGGTATGATTTATAGTTTGGTGCTTGAATGAGCAGAGAATACACACCTGCTGGAGATTCAGACCACAGCCTCCCACAACACAGGGCTCTCTCAGCAGGAGTCTTTCCCAACAAAGGCTCCCCAGCACCCGCTCCACACCCAGCACACCCCGCTCCACACCAGCACACCCGCTCCCACACCAGCACACCCCACGCTCCCGCACCAGCCGCGCCCGCTCCACATCACGGAGTGCAATTCCCGGCCAGCCCGGCCCATCCTCAGGGAGATGGACTCAGCAGGGCTGCCAGAGCCCAGGCCGGGGCTGCTCCCTCCCTCGCCATCCACAACCACGGCCAACTCATCTTCACAGCTCGACCCCGTAGCCTGGTCACTTTTCAGCCCAGTGACTGTTTCGAAGGTGTCTGGCACAACTCAGGAGAGCGCTGTGGAGTCACTGGAGGCTCCCAGCCAATAAGAGCGCCCCCTTCAGGTGAGCTCCTTCCCCCATGGGGGCCGCAGCACGGGGTGGCCGGCTTTCCCGCATCAGCCCTGCCTGAGCTCTGAGTTCTGCTGCTCCATGCCCCGCACGGCTGCTCTAGGGACCAGCATGGTGACATCTGGCTTCCGTGTCTGGGGACCTCTGGTCCATCAGCAGAGTGGGGGATGCATGCGTGGCCCTGCCATGAAGACAGGAATGTGGCTGATCGGACCCCAGGACATTGGGACTCCCACCTGTCAACAGCAGAAGTGGACCTGCTCTGTGCACAAGGGAGCTGCCTTTGACCTGATTTTGGCAGTGATGGCGCTGACCACAAAGGTCAGGCTTTACTGAGTTAGAAATGACCTGGGTTGCAAACCATGAGCTGTGTGGCCCTCAGGACCACAGGTGGCTGCAGACCTGGACTGAGAGGCCCCAAAGGCCAGGCAGGAGGGCCCCAGGTCATCCCAAGAACACACAAGCCCAGGCCTGGCTGCTGACCTCCTGCTGGTCCCCCCAGCGCCACCTCCCTCCCAGAGCCTCAGTGTCCCCATCTAGATGAGGAGACAGGGGTCTCGACCCCAGAACTAACCAGGAAGGCCCTAGTGGAATGCTGGGAAATGGGACTGACCCACCCAAGCCTTCCCAGTGGGACCCCCAAGAGCTGCTGTGGACCTGGGACTGAAGTCCCCTGGGCAGGGCAGCTGTGGGCTGCAGCAGGGATCGGGGCTGGCCTCAGGGAAAGAGGCACGTGGTGAGGACAGTGCCCTGGACGCGGGAATCAGGGCCACTTTAGGAACCAGCCAGGGCAACAGAAGCATGTCCAGGTGATTTGGGCACGAAAAAGAGGATCTGTGGGAAGAACCGAGGGGTCTGTGCAGGGATTTTTCTGTCCCCACATCCTGCTCTGTGTCTGTGAACCCAAGAACACTGGCTCCCCTCCCCGAAGTCCACCCAGCCTCAGTAGGAGGGAAGCAGGGGGCAGGTAGTGTGGAGACCTGAGCCATACTGACTGCCACCCTCAACAAATGTGCTCTCTCCAGGCACCCGAGGAGGGGCAGCTCCCCATAGACAGGGGCGCTACCTGGAGAAACAGGGGCCCTACCTGGAGCATCCTTGATTCATCTGAAAACTTGCCGATGGGACCGCACTCAGCAAGGAGGCTGACACTGAGCAGGGACAGGATAGGTGGTGGACGGGGCACCTGCCTGTGTCCCCATTTACGCCGACGGGAGCTCACACACATGTGGCCGCTCCAGGGCCCCTCACTCAGATACAGTTCCATGGTGGCTGCTGTCAGCACAGGTGTGCGGAACCCGTGAGGCCCCCTGATGTGAATGAGCACGCAGTGTCCAGCCAGGCCCTGTGAGAGCGTTCTCCGGTCTCCAGACAATCTTCCGACAACTGTGTGTGAACGTACATTTTGTTCAGGTGTGAATTCATTTATTGAATACATTTCCACAATTGGAATTGATGGGGCTAAGGACAGAATTGGTTTCGACTTTGGTCAACAGAGGCAGTTTGCACCAAACACCCTGTAAAGACCCTAGGGCAGCCGCCCCACGTAGGAGCTGCAGGGAGCACATGCTTTACGCTGCTTTTCCAAGTAGGTATTTGCCCAAATTGAAGAATAAAGAAATAAAAGAAAAAAAGAGAATTTTCCTGGGACAGCCAGGTGTGCAACATCTGGGTAGGTTTAAAATTCTCAACGTTCCAAGCTGAGAGGCCATGAAATTCCTTCGGCCTGGTTCACAGCAGAGCCATATCCCTCCTGACAGGGAACGCCAGTCCCTGTGACAGCAACTGCGGCAGTGCCCTTAACCACCAGAGTGTTTTGCTTTCTTCTCTGTGCAAGTCGGCTGCTCCTTCCGTCTCCCCAGGGTCAGCAACACCCGAGTGAGTGCTGGTGTATCCCCAGGCTGCGCTGATGTCCTCACACGGCCGCGGACAATCCCTCCAACCACGCGGGAGGAAGGCACCCTTATCCTCGTTTTACAGAAGATGAGACTGAAGTCCCACAATCTGAATTGGTGGGAGCCCAGACTCACTCTCCACAAGGCCCCTGCTTAGCCCTGGGCCAAGCCTGCCAGGGCACAGCCAGTTTGTGAAGAATTTTAACAGAAAAGCCACAAATCTGATGTGAAGACGCCTCCCTGAGAAACGGTGAGCCGAGGGATGACCCGGGGCAGGAGCAATGAAGCCCCTTGGAGCAGGGCCCAGGGAGCCGGGCCGAGGCGGGTCTGGCAGGCACGTCAGACTCTGGGACTCTTAGGAAGCTCCAATGATAACACAGGCCGTTCCTCACCTGAAAATGCACTGACCGCGTCACTGGGGAGGGAGGAGAGAAGGCTTCTGGGGCTGTCCATGCCTCCGAGTGCGCGGAAGGACGGATCAGCCACTGAGCCAATGCTGCATTGGATGCCTGGCCCTGTGTGACTCTGGGGAACATTCTGGCTGCCAGTGCACCAATATTTCCTGAATAGTGGAGAGAACAAAAAGAAAAACAGTGAAAACTTGTTTTCTTCCTATGTTCATCCGTCTGGGGCAAGCTCTCCCCTCCAGCTATTTTATCGAGGGCAGAAACTGATTACACCCAAGCCCAGAGGCCCTGAGGATATCGATCAAAACCAGACTCATTTCCACGGTTCAGCGGCGTGAGCCAGAGCTCGTTGCTGGTCGTAACCTGCTGCTGGGGCCTTCTGGGTGCTTCAGGCTGGAGCAAGGAGCATGCGCGGCTCTGGGAGGCTCTGCGGGGAAGAGAGCCACCCAGGAGGCTGGGAGCAGCGTGAACAACAGTGACGGGGGTTATTTGCTGGGTGCCCTGCAGACCCCTTGGCTCTGTGGAGAAGGCAAGCCCAGAGATGCCCCAGGTCCTGGTCATAGCAAACACACATAAGCTGTGTGTGTAGAGGTAAGAATTGGCCGGGACATGCTAGGCTGCCTCTTGATAGCAAACATCCCCAATCCAGCTGCTCCCACTAGAGAAGGGAAGGCTGCTTCCCTCCGCAGCTCCTTGTCCGTGTCCCTTGACTGCGTCTCCCTCTCTCATATCTGCACGCCATGTGCTCAAAGGGAAAATGTGAGCAAATAATATCATAAGTACCTAAAACTTCTGCCCAGAAGCCACGCCCCTCTCTTCCTCTCTCCAGTTTTATGGACGAGAGGCCCCTTTGCGACCCAATGATGTCCGGTGGTGGAAAGGTCTCTAACCTGGAGGGAGCTGTAGTGTTATGAGCAGCTTGCGTGCTGTGGGCTATTATAAAAACATTATTATATTCCTCTACTCCCTGAGCACTGTGTCCATCTCTGGTGAGCTGTCCCTTCCCGCTCTCAGTCCTGTCTTTTGGAAAAGGCTCCAGAAGGCCTCAGACAAGACCACGTGACTTCCCCACGCCTAAGTCAATCAGGGCATTTATTCCACCAGCCACTGTAAATTTAGCTCAGGGATTCAGACAACATTGATCCAGACTCAGTGGGATCCAATGAGATGATTGCAGGGAATGCTGGGGCCTAGGCAGGTGGCTTCCCAGTGGACTTGAAGCTGAGACAATGTGAGGTCTGGAGCTGCTGCAGCCATTTTGCATCCATGAAGGAGGAGCCTGTCAGAGAAAGGAGTCAACGTGATGATGAAGAGCCTGAGGGGGAACAGTGAATGCGGAGAGGCATGCGGCGGGCCCCTGATGAAGCCACTGAGGAGCCTGAATTCAGTCTTGCAGGAGCCAGCTCCAGCCCTGGACTGTGCAGGAGCTTGAATCCAAAATCCTCTTGTTAAAGTTGGCTTTTCTGCCACTTGTATCCCAACAAGTTCCAGCTGCTCAGAGCACTTAGGGCCCTGTCTGGCCTTCCTCACGACACAAGGCAGGGACAGGGAAGGGTCCTCTGACACAGGGTGACCTCCTCCCAGGCTGGGGCCATGGACTAGCATGAGAGTTCGGGGCTCAACCCTGGATTCTGATGGCCTGGGGTGAGGTGGCCCCTCCTCTTGCTCACTTATTACCTTGTCCCCTCACTTTATCTATGTTCCATTCAGGAACAGAACAGAACACACCTCGTAGGGCTGCTGTGAAAATGCAGGGGATTAGACGAGTAAATTCCTGGTGCCTGTAAGGATCAAGTAATGTCGGCCGGGCTGTCCCTATGTCCCCAGTACCCAGCCCAGTGTCTGGAGTGGGAGGGAGGGCAGCTCAGGCATGTGTGACAAAGGTGTGGGGTGAATCACATATGGGCTGTAAACCCCCTGTGAGGAGGAGGATCCCAGAAGAGAGGAACAAGGGGTAAAGGTCCCTAGTGTAGATCCAGGGGCTGATGATCAAAAGACATTAGGATAAGATGGAAAGAGAGCTGAGGGGGAACAGAGCATTGTCCCACTGACCAGCCATGAGGACAGGTGGGAGGGGCTGGCCATAGTCATGCCTGAAGGTTCCCTATCATGAAGCACCTGGACAGGGACCACAGTGGCAGGATATGGCATGATGTGTTATGATAGATCACCCAGTGAGGGAGAGTGGTTGTGAAATAGCATGGACTGCATTCATACCTGTTTGGTTAAAAAGCACGTATCTTTTCAGAAAAATAAGACTGAAGGAAAGCTATAAAAATACTACTAGTGAGAATGAATGACCAGACTTTTTCTTCTTATTTTAGACAATTACTTGGTTTTAATTTCACAATATCTGAACATATTATCTGTGTAAATCTCCAAACAGTGCCTGTATGTTTAAGAAAAAAACAAGTTAATCAAAACCACAATGAAAAATGACCTCCCTTTCTCAAAGGAATAAAGACATATAGAAAAAACAATCATTTACAAAAAGAAAGGAGGGAAGGGTGACTGTGATGAGGATGAAGATGGTGATGAGGATGAGGAGGATAACAAATCCCAGCCCCGTTACTCACGCACTGTGTGCTTGGGCAACTAACCACACCACTGAGTGCCTCAGTTTCCTTGTTTGCATATTGAAAATAAGGCAATCCCCACCTGTTAGGATGATCGTTCAGTGTGCAGGTCTTATAAGTAATTCTCCCACAAGTGTGGTCAGCACAGAGCAAGTATCATTAATACTGGTTCTTCCTATCAGCACATTGACCAGGGGTGGTTCAGGGTTCACATCCTGGGGCTGGAGTCTCCAGGAGCCCTTACAGAGGCCATTCCTACTCAGGCATCCCAGATTTTATTTTACAGTACAGGGAGTGCCTAAGATAATGAACTGTGGGGGCAGATTGCTGGGTTTGAATCCAGACTATGCCAGTATTACCTGTGTGACATTAGGTGAGCTCCATAACCTCTCTGTGGCCCAATTTCATTATCATTAAAATGGGGATTATGATGACACCTACCGTCTAGGCTTGGGATAATGATAGAGAAGTAATAGATGAAAATCACCTAGTGCAGTCACTGGGACGGGGGAGCACCATATTTCATGATGGCTGAGATAATGGTGGTGGTGAAAATGATGACAGTTGTGGCAACTTGCTCACAAGCCAGAGCCAAGATGGTACTGAAGACTTGAAGGGCTGTAGCAAGTGGCACAGGCTCTTGTTAAATCAGACATGGGTGTAGACATGGGCCCCACCATTAGGAGTTGAGCCTAGCTCCTGCCTCTGTAGAATGGGGATAGTTTTCATGTCTGTGCCACAGGATTACTTGAAGTATGCATCAGAGGATGCATAAAACACACTGAGTGAGCTTCTGTCACACATACACCAGATAAATGGTGCGTGTGTGGTCTTCCCTCCCCTCCGCCAGTAGTTCTTCCATCACGAATGTCAGTAGGAAGCCACTGCAGATCCTGGAGCAGGGGCTGTGCGTGCTGCATATTGTACATGTATTCCCTTCTCCCCTGCCCTATAGAAAAGTAACCTTGACTTTTTACCCTCCCAGGACAGCGCAACAGCGCCCACTGCCTGCAAGACCAGGATCTGCGGGACTGGCTACCCTCTGAAGATAGTTCTTCCCTTCTGAAGCCAGGAATATGTCCCCGTTAACCACAGGAAAGGCATTCTCTGCTACAGGGAGGAAGGGGACTGTTTATAGACTGAGAGTCCATGCTGGTTTATATCATCAATAAAATGCTGCAATTATACAAAGCTATAATAATAAAGAAGCTCTTAACCTTATTGTGTTAGAAAATTTTTCCAGCAATCTACTGAGGAGATGCAAGAAAATCATACAGTCTCTGCCAGTCATGTGACAAACATCACGCTAGATAAGAGACATTCTGCCTTCAGGGAAATGGACACTATGTTATTTTTTTTCTATTTTTAAAAATCAATTTTAACTACACAGAGATGCATGAACACATTCCTAGTCCACCATCTTGGGAAACTAATCTCTAGTTGCACACCAGTGTAAGAACATTTTCTCCTCTAAAGCTAACGCATAACTCACGAGGCTCTGAGTGCCTCCTCCAGTCTAACCACACGTCACGAAACCCCTGTAGCCTGTGGCCTCTGTGGCGAACATCTGCTACCCTGTGCGGTGTTCTTGCAAACACACTGATGCATGCACAAAAGCCTATGGCGCATCTGACAACACAACCAAGAACTATCTCTGACATTTTGGCTGGGATGGCCACCATTTTTCCACCTGACAAGACCTCACTGGGGATGCTCTGGCTGTGATATTGGGCCATCATTTTGCCAGAAGTTACCACTGGGGAAACTAGGTAAAAGTTGCAAAAGGTCCTGTATTACTTCTTACAACAGCACATGAATCTACAATTTTCTCCAAAATCAAACTTTGAGGCCGAGGCCTTGATGTTCCCAGCCTGTAATCCCAGCTGGGAGGCCCGAGGCAGGCGGGATCACCCGAGTTCAGGAGATCGAGACCATCCTGGCTAACCGCGGTGAAACCCTGTCTCTACTAAAATACAAAAAAAAAAAAAAAAAATTAGCCAGGCCAGTGCTGAGGCATGCAGTCCCAGCTACTCGGGAGGGCTGAGGCAGGAGAATGCGTGAACCGGGGAGGCCCGAGGGCTTGAAGTGAGCTGAGATCCGACACTGCCTCCCAGCCTGGGCAGCAGGCCAGACTCGTCTCAAAAAAAATCAAACTTTGAATTGAATATATGTAATCTTTCATTGCTTACACATATATACTTCACTTGCTGGAAACTTATGGTTGGTTCATTGGGCCTGTGTGTCAGGCACAGACAATCAAACCCCTGCATTCCCCTGGCCACAATTATAGGAACACAGATGGATGTGTGACCCAAACGAGACCTTTAGGAGACAAGGAAACTAAGTTTTGCAACTCTTGTTTTAAAGGACTGGAGAAATCAAGAACTTCCCCTTCCAGCAGGGTTCCTGAGAGGCTGAGATGCAAGACTCACGACCTCTAGAAGATATTTTGACACCACAGTGAGGGATTCTGTCTGAGGATGCAGCCAATACAGAGGAAGCACAGTAAGGGGCAACAAGAGAGAATTCTGGAGATCTCCTGGATCCAGTCATGCGTGAAGATAAACTACCCCTGGGTAGTTTTTTACATCAATAAGCGATTAGGTGTTTAAGCCCATTCTAGAGATTTCTGCCACTTTGAACTGAAAATAAATTCTCATTACAGTGTTGTAGCTCCATCACCAACGTGAAGAAAAGCAGAGCCAAGAGGTATAAAGAGATAGCCTTCAGAGACCTCAGTTGATCTGCTAGATCCAGCCATGCCTGAAGTTGACATTGCTATGAATAGTTATATGTCAGAAAACTTTCCTTCTTACTCAAGCCAATTTGAGTTTGGCTTTGGGTCACCTACAATGGAAAGAGTCCTGATTATCCTGCTGTATCACAGTGGTTAACACATAGTCAGCATCAGTGAATACTTGGTGAATAATTGATACATAAAGAATGAAAGCGAATGTGGGTGACCACCCCAGGATGTACTCTTTCTAAGCACCCACAAGGGGACAGACAAGGGCTCTGGAATGTCCCAGCAGATCCCATCTGCAGGTGGGAGGCTTAGGAATGGTGACTTCCACAGGTCACACATAAGCAGGGACTTCACAGAGGGCCTGAGTTTATAGTGGGGACTCCAGACAAGCAGGCAGCAAGAGCAAAGGCGCTGGGGCTGGTGTAGAGGACAGAAGGAAGTCTGGGTACCAGGGCAGAGGGTGTGTGAGGATGAGAGGATGATGAAATGGGCTGGGGTAGAGACCCGAGTGTCCTGTTGAGGGGCACATCTGCACCAGGCTCCAACCAAGGAAAGGGGGGTCACTGCAGGTGCTTCAGCAAGGAAGAGACTATACAGGGATCTGCATGGAAAGCTGAGAAGGCAAACAAGGGCCTGTGAGGCAAAGATCAGTGACAACCTGTCATTGACCCTGGGGTAGAGGAGCCAAGAGAGAGGGTTCAGTCTTCAGCTCAGGGCCACGGAGGGGACTGGCGCCATGGTGGAGACATGGGCACTGCAGATGCGGCCCAGGCAGAGGGGGACACCCTGGGTCCTCCTGCCCCCACTCTCCAGCACAGCCCCCAACTGCTACTTCAGGCAGAGACCAGCCCTGTCAGAGTCTGGGAAATGTGACCCAGGGGGGTGAGCCCAGAGACTCGTGGGAAGGGGGATGAAGTGGCCTGAGGACAAGCAGGCCCAGGGCAGCCCCCATGTCCCTCCAGACCAACCCTGAGTCCCAGAGACTTCCAGAAGCCCCTCATGGTGCTGCTCTGAAAACACCACTCTTCAGGAATGAGACAGTCGGCCCTTAGAGAAGCATCATTCCTCATCAGAGCAACAGGAAATGTAGTTAAATAATCAAAACTCAATCTCTTTTAGTCTAGACATAAATAATGAAATTTCGTAGAATTCTAATTTCAAGTGCAATATATTACACAATTACTATCCCTCTAATGCGATTTTATTCCTTTGAAATGGATTCGTGGATAGATTTGGCCTGGGTATAAATCTGTGTTTACAGCTGGATCATGGGCACAGGCTGATGTCCCCTGTCTCTGTGCCCAGTCCCCTGCTGCTGCACAAATTTCACGTATCACATTGTGCCAACCTGGGTCTCAGCAGGTAGCCTGAGACGCCCTGTGGAGGGCGAAAGTGCCCCCCGCAAACACACTGCCCATGGTCCTGCACTGGGCTCTAGCAGCCCCAGCTGAAAAGCCATTAGCATTTGATCCACATCGATCTGCGGCCCTCAGCAAGTGGGCCGAGGGACCCTCCCGGACAGAGGCTGGAACGCCTGCATTTCATCTGGCCTGGAGCCGGGACACTCATTAAGGACCCATTCTCCAGAACCCCAAGGTCACGGGCTTGTGGATATTCAATTTCACTTTCAAGGTCTAGTGGTGAGCGAGGGACCAAAGTCAGGCAGGCTCGGCTCCTTCCTGCAGATCCAGGAAAACAAGAAAGGAGATGTTCTGGGGTGAAGTCGCCCCAGCCCTGCTTGTGTCTTTGTGGTTCTGTGCGCCTGTGTAGATGGTTGTTTCTGGGTTTGTGTGTGTGCGTGTGTGTCTCAGTTTCACCTGCAGGTGTGTGTGTCTGGGTCTTTTCACAGGTTTTGCATGTTTGTCTTGTCAGAGATGTGTTTTCTCTGGATATACGCTGGCCTCCTGTCTCGCCCCTCTGTAGTCAGCAGCAGGATGGATAAAGGATGAACCCGATCATCTCACTCCCTGGTCACATCCCTCCCATGGCTTCTGTACCACCTGGTTCTTTGCTGTAACCACAGAAGCCCACCCTCCAGCTGCATTAAGCAGGAGGAGCTCGTTACAGATCACACTTCTCCAACTCCCATTACACACAAATCCCCAGGGGGCTTGATAAAATGCAGGCCCCAACTCAGAAGGTCTGGGCTGGGGTATGAGATGGTGCATTTCCAACAAGACCCAGGGGAAGCAGATTCCTTGGGGCCAGTGTGGACATCAGGAAGGTCCCAACCCTTTCTGGGGGCAGAGACTCAGTGGCTACAAGTGTCCAGCCCACACCAGGGGCTGCTCTGAAAAAAGCCATTCAACCAGACCCCACAGCTTGCCCTGATGGCCCCAGGAGGGGACATGAACTTCCTTCCCACTCCCCCTGAATCCACGAGGCCCTTCCAGCCCCAGCGCCCACACAGGGATCCGCCCAGTGCCATCTTCTTTACGCCCTCTTCCTGAGCAGAGGCTCAAAGGAGACTTCTGATTGGTTGAGCCTGGGTCACATGATGGGATTCAAGTCACATGAAGGGTCTGACTGCAAGGGATGCTGGGAAATGGAGTCTGGTTTCCACCTTGGAACTGTGCAAGGCAGCATGAGGGACGTGTGCATGTAGGAAGGGCACTCACAGGGATCATCAGAGGCCACAAAATGCCCATGGCAGCTTCTCCCAGAGCCTGAACTCTGACAGGACCCCAGGCCCCTTCCTGTGCATCTCAGCACATGCCTCCTTCATACCAACCAGGCCCATCCCCAACTCACGTCTGGAATATTCTCCTCACACATCTCCATCCAGGCCTCAGCCAGAATGTCACCTCCTCAGAGAGCTTTCCTGACCATCCCAGTCATTTCAGAACATGATACCCAAATCTAAGGCAGCAGACTGAGAAAACTGCCCAGAAGGTTCCACAATGCCCTCCCCCTTTCAACATGAGACTCTAAAATGTCTTTCCAAGGCCATCCCAGCCAGACACCATGACCCCAGTAGATCTGATCCATGGATGCCCCCAGGCATCTCCCAAACAAAGGCAGGGCTCCTCCCAGAAGGTATATTCTGGAGATGAATCTGAGTCTGCGCTGCTACCTGTGTCTGTGCACGTGGCCTCTTCAAACGTCTGGATTCTTTGCCAGTGCCCTTCTCTGCCAGCGCGATCAGAGTTCTTGGCCCCAGCATTTAACAAGAATCCACTGTGCATGCTCCCACACTGGACTTCTCCATGCGTGGCACTTTTAAAGGGTCTACCCCTCAACAAACACGGATGCTGGAGGTGATGCAGGTGCCCAGGGTGGGGAGAAGCCTCAGGATTGGGATCTGTCTGTCTGCCTTCCTGAAGCAGGATGAAGGACATGTTCCGTGATTAAATGGCAAATAATTTCCCTACGCTCAAAAAATGAGCCCAGTAATTCAGGGAAGGAAGGAAGATAGAGGCCAGTGGTGCTGGGCACGCTGGGGCTCTCAGCTGCTGCCTGTTGTGGGAGGGGCTGTGGTGATCGCAGTGAGCCCATCCCCACAGCCACTCTCAGGAACAGCTGAACAACCATCTGACATCCCCTGCACGAACTGGAGACCTCTAGCCAGTGTGTCTCCAGGAAGGGCACTGGCTCTGGCAGGATGTATCCAGGGGCCTGGAGCCCCTCTGTGTGCACAGAATGGATCACACTTGAAGAGCATGGACAGTGGGTGGAAGAGATGCCTGCTGGGACTGAGCCACAGGGACATCTGGGGTGGTGCTGGATGCTAAGGGACTCCTGGAGGGTCCCCTCATCTGTCCACGCTCTCCCTCCCTCACTGAGTTTGGGGAAAGTGAGCCATGTCTCAGGAACATGGAGGATGGGATGGGCAGGGTTTTGGGGAAAGAGAAGGGAGTGGACAGACGGGGAAGTCACAGCATCACCCAGGTGTATTGAAAGTAAGTTTAGAAGCAGGTGAGAGCCATGAAGATGGAAGCCAGGAATAGGGAGGGGGGAAGGTGAGGGCAGAGCTGTTGGGATGATAGAGAAGTCAAAGTTCTTAATCCCAGCTCATTCAAACACATGTGATCCCACTCCCCAGGAAGCTGGGGGCAGTAGTAGTGAGGGTGTCCCCAGGGTAAGCAAGAGATCAGAGGAGTGAACGGGAAGATGCTGGATCCCTCAGCTCTGTGGCTGAAATGAGGAAATTCTTCCTAACAGGCAAGCCTGGACATCAAAGCATGAAAGAGAAAAATCTTGGTCCGCAAAGTAAGGCTCTGTTTCCTTTCATGCCTAGGATCTTCCCATTAGAGTAGGCCGACCAACTCGAATAAAGTGGAGAATCACGAAGAAACACCTATAATTCTTGAAAATTATATTTTACCATAAAACATATAAATGTACACTTTCTTTGCTAGTATTTTTAGTGTGGGTTTGATAGCTGGAGATCTGCCCCCTATCTCTTACATCTCTTGCACCCATAATATGTCCAAGAATAAGAGTTTTATTTTACCTTTTTAAAATTTTATATTTTATTGATACATAATAGATGTACATATTTCCAGGGTACCTGTGGTAACGTAATACATTCATGTAATTTGTAAGTATAATTGGGATACCCACCACCAATTACATGACGGATATTTGAGTACAAAATTTACAATTTGGATACAAAATCCTTCAGACTTCTGTCAAATACTTCATAGTTCTTTGATCCCAATGTACTCTAATGGTTTAATTTTTAATGACTCTCTTTATTAAATAATTCTAAAACTAGCAATTCAAGTTTTACAGAAATAACCCATTTTGTCCTTTTATCTCAGTGGGTTATGATGGTTTGTAAAAGCACCTAAATTCCATAACACATATGACTGGCACAAGCAGATTTCAGATCAGTCAGCATTTCTCCCAGCAGGAGCACACGTCTGGGGACTGGAGAGGGGCTCAGCCTACACGTGGTCCGCACCCTCAGGCTGTGGTCAGTGTGTGTAGAGGGAAGAGTAAGTCAATATGGGGGGTTCACCATGTGGATATAGACCAAAACGCCTTCTACTAAGTTATCATATGGCATAAAATGGGACTCTGGTGCCCACTCATCTAGCTTTTAAAATGTAAATATATAGAGTCAACAGAGAGAGAGCAAGAGCAATTTAAAGCCATTTAGGTAATTCCAGTCAAGGAGCTAAACCTTGATGCAAGGGAGTTGTGGGTTGGAGTCTGCCGTCCCCTCATCAGTCTCTCTTGTAGGTGAACAGCTCACCATCCTCGGGGTGATCCCAGTGTTTAAAACTACATTATTCATTCGAGAATCCTACAAACAAGGCATTCATTTCATCTGCTGCTCAACAGAAAAGAAAAACAAAAAACCAGTTATCTCTTACAATGCTGAACAGTTCCAGTGATGTCTAAAGGAACTGAGCTTAAACTGTACACCCTACACCACGTAGTTATTATTTTTCATACTGTTTATTGTGCTTCACCACACCATGCTGGGTCCTGGGTGTGAAGGGCCCAGCTTAGACTGGAAGAGACTTGTGTGGGAATCCTGGATCCACCCCTTGCTGGATGTGTGGCCAACTCTGTAATCTCTCTGTCCTCAGTTTCTACACTGGTAAAAAGCACATGACGGTGGTACCAGCTTCACTGGGTAAGCATTAAATAAAATACTCCATTAAGAGCCCTTAGCACAAGGACTGTCACACAGTAGGGGCTCAGTAAATGCTATTGTTATCAACATCACATGCACAAGATGGACTTTACATTAAAGGATGCAGAGGTAATATAAACATCCATCAAGCTGTGTTTCAGGGCACTGGCAAATGAAGCACTAGATTAGAAGACTTTTTATCAAATACATTCTCATCTCTCTCATAAACAGGTCCCTGGACTCAAATAATTCTTTATGTTAAATGTACATATTTGTTCCTAAACCCATATTTCTTATTGCCTCAGTCTTAATCCTTAAGCCTACATTTTAGAAGAATAACAGGAATTGGAACCACTATTATTTTTCGAGATTAAAATTGATTTTCAGATTTTATGCAATATTGCCTTTTTCACACTGCCTATGGGTTATTAACATTTAGTCAGAGCTTCCATTTCACATTCTTCATATCTCATTTCTCCTGCTTGCCATCCAGAAGAAAAGAGTCTCCCTGAGTTTTTAGGCAACTCGCTTTAGATTATTTTTAATTTACTCCTGACAGAAAACTGAAATTGCTCACACTTCAATTTTCCCATTTTCCCTCAGGCTCCTGTGTCAGCAAATATGATTTCTTCTTCTCCATTTTTTTTTTTTAGCTAAAATTTACGTAACATAAAATTAACCATTTCAAAGTGAACAATTCAATGACATTTAGTACATTCACAATGTTGTGCAACCACCACCTTTATCTAGCTCCTCAGCAGAGTTGTCCCTCAGTATCCACAAGGGATTGGTTCCAGGACCCTCTGCAAATACCCAGATCTATGAAGGCTCAAGCAGTTTATATAAAATGGCGTGACATTTTGGTTATTGTGCTGCTATTGTCATAGGATCTTTGGGGTATCATTTTTCCAGACTGAAACCTCTGTGGCTGGTGGTGCCTTTGTGTGAGTTTTGCTTAGGCCTGCTGCGCTCACTGTGCCCACTCAGCCCAGCAGGTTGCATTTGGGAGTGCTACCAGCTCAGATCTCATGCCTGCCAAGGGTGCACCAAATGCAGAGCAGTGAGGGGTGTATGAGCGAGCATGGGACCCCGCCACTGTGCACAGGCAGGCATGCCAGCTGTGGCAGAGTGGGAAGCTCCAGGTGCCAGCACAAGCAGCAGCTTCATGCAAAGCTGAAGCTGGGCCAGGCATATTGCAAGCAGCTTCCACTGTGGGCACCAGGGAACATGGTGGCATCCAGAGGCTTGGAGATGCCAGGAACTGCAGAGCCCCAAAAAGGGTGTCACAGCCCTGGCTTGGGGAGCCCCTAGGTCTGAGCTCTGTGCTGAGAGTGCAGCCTGCTGGTTGAGCAGGCAGAATGAGCCCAGTGGGCCTGAGCAATACTTGGGCAAAAATGCCACCAGCAACAGCTCTTCTGTCCTTCTTGTTGCCTGCAACATGGCGATCAGGGAGCATGTTTCAGCCCTGATGGTGTTACAACTCTTTCAATTGTGCCATTCAGCAGGTCCCAAGGTCTTGTCCCATGTCTTGTCCCATGTCCAGGAAGAATGAGTGATATGGTTTGGCTGTGTCCCCATTCAAATCTCAGCTTGAATTGTATCTCTCAGAATTCCCAAGTGTTGTGGGAGGGACCCAGGGGGAGGTACTTGAATCATGGGAGCCAGTCTTTCCTGTGCTATTCTCATGATAGTGAGTAAGTCTCATGAGATACGATGGGTTTATCAGGGGTTTCCGCTTTTGCTTTCTCCTCATTTTTCTCTTACTGCCGCCATGTAAGAAGTGCATTTTGCCTACCTCCATGATTCTGAGGCCTCCCCAGCCATGTGGAACTGTAAGTCCAATTAAACTTCCTTTCCTTCCCAGTCTCAGGTAGGTATTTATCAGCAGCGTGAAAACAGACTAATACAATGAGGTACACAGACAACAGGAAGGTGAGCAAGGTGGAAAAGAGCTTCAATGAGCTACAGAACAGCTTTCAGGAGACCCAGGGGAGTAACTCTTCTTTCTGCAGGCAGGTCGCCCTGATGAGCATCCAGCTTTCAGCAGAGAGGAGACCCACAGTGGGCAGCTTCTTTCTATAGGCAGGTCAACTCTCAGTGGTGTCCAGCTACCATGGAGAGGAGACCTGGAGTTGATAACTCCTTTCTGCAGGCAGGTTGTCCTGATGATTTGAGGAGAACCAAAGTGGGTACGTCCTTCCCACAGCTGGTAGTCATGATGTCTCTGTGAGTCTGACTGAGTCTGGGGTTTTTGTGGGCCTCAGAAGGGAGGAAGTGCATACTGATTGGTCCGTGGACAGCCATGGCCAGGCCCACAAAAAGCATCATAAGTTCTTACTCCAGGCTGCAGACTCCACCTGGAACTGACTACACCTGGAATTGGTGGGCCCCCATGCTTCCAGTCACCCCTGACTTGAAGGTGGGGCTTCACTGGAAACCCACCCCTTTCGGCCCGCCCAGGAGCCTATCTGCCTCCTGCTGCCATCAATCATATTGTCCACAGTGCCCAGGTTGTTTGTGTCAAGGGGCAGCTGTAGGCTCATGCCAAGCCATCCTCAGTGCCCCCCTCAGCCTCCCTCCCATGCTCTTCAGCACCCAAAGTCTGAAGGGGGCCAAGGTGGCAGGGTCATGGCATCTTAGTGCCATCCTGAGCACATGCACACCCAGCCAGGTTGAGACAGCATGCAGGCTTGGCCTCAACTTTGCTCCAAAATCAGAGCAGGCACCAGGAGCAGGGAGAGGTCAGGCAGCAGGAGAAGGCACTTCTGAGCCTGTGGGGGAAGGCAGATTCCCAGGCCCCTGAGAGTGAAGAAAAGCCTGGGTCTGCAGCCATGGCTGAGCAGCTGCAGCTGTGCCTGAGACCATGGGGCTCCAGCCCCAACAACTTGGAATGGGGCAGGGTTCCCACCTGTTCCTGGCTCCCGCTGGCTCCACAGAGCATACAACCCTGGCTGCACCTCCCCGGCTGCAGCTGGCGTCTTCACAGTGGCTGCTCCAGATAGGCCACTGCTGCCATCACTGTCATGTGTACACAAGTATTTCTTAGAATATCTGTGTTCAGTTCTTTGGGGTATATACCTGTGAGTGGAATTGCTGGGTCATATGTCCTATAGTTGAAATTTGATCCCAAGTGTTGGAGGTGGGGCTTAGTGGAAGGTGTTTTGGCCATGGGAGCAAATTTCTCATGCATATATTAATGCCCTCCCTCAGGAGTGAGTTCTCCCTCTGTTAGTTCCCGTAAGAGCCGATTATTAAAAAGAGCCTCAGACCTCCCCTTCTCTCTCTTGCTTCCTCTATTGTCAGTGATCTCTGCATCCCCTTCACCTGGCTCTCCTTCACTTTCCACCACGAGTAGAAGCAGCTTGAGGCCCTCACCAGAAGCCATGCAGCTGCTGGTGCCATGCTTCTTATACAGCCTGCAGAACCATGAGCCAAAGAAACCTCTTTTCTTCATAAATTACCCAGCCTCAGGCATTCCATTATAGCAACACTACATGGACTAAGATATATGGACATATATATATAATTCTATGTTTAACTTTTTGAGGGACCTCCAACATTTTTATAGGGACTACATCATTCTACATTCCCACCAGCAAGGTACAAGGGTTCCAATTTCTCCACATTCTGGGCAACAGTTTTTATTTTCAGTTTCTTATTTGTTTTGGTTTTTTTGCTTATAGCTATCCTTGCAGGTGTGGAACTGGTATCTCATTGTGGTTTCAATATGCATTTTCTTACTGACTAATGATATTGATCATCTTTTCTTCTGCTTGTTGATTTACATATCTTCTTAGGAAAAACATCTTTTTGAGTCTTTTGCAATTTTCAATATTATGTTGTTTGTCTTTTGTTGTCAAGTTATGAGTTTTTATATATTCTGTATATTAGACCTTTGTGAGATAAATGATTCACAAATGTATTCTGCCATTCTGTGGATTGTCTTTTCACTTTCTTGTTAATGTTCATGATGGATGAAATATTTTAACTTCTTACTATTTTACTTATTTTTTAATTGGTAGATTACAACTATACATACTTACTGGATACAGTGTGATGTTTTGATACATGTATATATTTTGAAATAACCAAATCAGGGCATATAGCATTCCCATCACCTTATACATTTATCATTTCTTTGTGGTAACAACATTCAAGATCCTCTCTTCTAGCTATGTTGAAATATACAATGTAATGTTTTCAACTATAAGCAACTTATTGTGTAGTAGAACACTGAAACTTAATCCTTTTGCCTCACTGTGACTTTGTGCCTATTGACCTATTTCTCCCCCTATCCTCCCTAGCTGCTGGCAAGCACTATTCTGTTCTGTATTTCTATGAGATCAACTTTTTTGTTGTTGTTGTTAGATGGAGTCTCACTCTGTAGCCCAGGCTGGAGTGCAGTGGCGTGATCTCAGCTCACTGCAAGCTCTGCCTCCCGGGTTCACGCCATTCTCCTGCCTCAGCCTCCTGAGTAGCTGGGACTACAGGCGCCCACCACCTCACCCGGCTAGTTTTTTTGTATTTTTAGTAGAGACGGGGGTTTCACCATGTTAGCCAGGATGGTCTCGATCTCCTGACCTTGTGATCTGCCCAACTCAGCCTCCCAAAGTGCTGGGATTACCGGTGTGAGCCACTGTGCCCAGCCGAGATCAACTTCTTTGGATTCCACATATGTGTGAGATCATGTGGCATTTGTCTTTCTGGGTCTGGCTTATTTCAATTAACATAATGTCCTCCAGGTTCACTCAAATTGCTGCAAATGACAGGATTTCATTCTTTTTATGCCTGAAGAGTATTCCGTTGTGTATCTACATCACATTTTATTTATCTGTTCAATCTGTTGACGGACACTTAGGTTGATGCCATAGCTTGACATTTGTGACGGGGTTTGCAATAAACATAGGAGCACATATATATCTCTTTGACATAATTATTTTCTTTTGCATATATAGCCAAGTGTAAAATTGCTGGATCATATGGTAGTCCTATTTTTAATTATTTGAGGAACTATGATATGGTTTTTCATAATGGCTGTACAAATCTACAGTCCCACCAACAGTGTATAAGGGTTCCCTTTTTTCCACATTCACACCAGAATTTGTTGGGGTGAGGAGATATTGCATTGTGGTTTTGATTTGTGTTTCTTTGATGATTAGTGATGTTAAGCATATTTTCATATATCTGTTTTTCCATTTATATGTATTTTTTTCAGAAATGTCTATTCAGGTATTTTACCCATGTTTTAATCAGATTATTATTTTGCTATTGAACTATGTGATTCCTTATATATTCTGGATATTAACCCCTTATCAGATGCATAGTTTCATTCACTTTATTTATTCATTTTTTTTTTCTTTTTTTTGAGACAGAGTCTTGCTCTGTCACCCAGGCTGGAGTGCAGTGGCCAGATCTCAGCTCACTGCAAGCTCTGCCTCCCGGGTTTATGCCATTCTCCTGCCTCAGCCTCCCGAGTAGCTGGGACTATAGGCTCCCGCCACCTCACCCGGCAATTTTTTTTTTTGTATTTTTTAGTAGAGACGGGGTTTCACCGTGTTAGCCAGGATGGTCTTGATCTCCTGACCTTGTGATGCACCCGTCTCGGCCTCCCAAAGTGCTGGGATTACAGGCTTGAGCCACCGCGCCCGGCCTGTCATTCACTTTAAGTTTATTTGTGTCCTTACAGGTGAAATGAGTCTCTTGTAGACAACATATAGTTGGGTCTTGGTTTTTAATCGATTCAGCCACTCTGTGTCTTCTAATTGGATAATATAATCCATTTATATTCAAGTTAATTATTGATAGGTAAGAACTTACCATTACCATTTAGATAATTATTTTCTAGTTGTTTTGTAGATTATTTCTTCCATTCTTCCTCTCTTACTGTCCTCTTCTGTGGTTGATTTTCTGTAGTAGTATGTTTTGACTCCTTGCTTTTTATTTTTAATGTCTCTATTATAAAGATTTTTGCACTGTGAGGCTCACAATGTCTCTATTATAGATTTTTGCCATGAGGCTCACAAATAACATCCTATAGTGGTAGCAGATTATTTTAACTGATGGCAATTTAAATTTGATGACAAAAAAGAAAAAAACTCTACTATTTACCTTATTTATCCTGCTCCCACATTTTGAGTTGTTTTTGTTTGATTGTTTGGTATTGGGTTATTTTTACTTCAGTAGTTGTAGGGGTACAAGTAGTTTTATTTTACATGGATGCATTGTACAGTGATGAAGTCTGAAATTTTAGTGTACCCATGATATGGTTTGGCTGTGTCCCCACCCAAATCTCATCTTGAATTGTAGCTCCCATGATCCCCACATGTCATGGGAGGGACCCAATGGGAGGCAATTGAATCATGGGGGTAATCACCCCTATGCTGCTGTTCTCATGATAGTGAGTGAGTTCTTACAAGATCTGATGTTTTTATAAGGGTTTTTTTTTTCCCTCTCTGCTCATTCTCTCTCCTGCTACTCTGTGAAGAGGTGTCTTCCACCATGATTATAAGTCTCCTGAGACTTCCCTAGCCAGGCAGAACTGTGAGTCAACTAAACCTCTTTTCTTTATAAATTACCCAGTCTCTGGTGTTTCTTCATAGCAGTGTGAGAACAAACTAACACAGTAAATTGGTACCACAGAGAGTAGGGTGCTGCTGTAAAGATACCCACAAATGTGGCAATGACTTTGGAACTGGGTAACAGGCAGAGGCTGAAACAGTTTGGAGGACTCAGAAGAAGAGAGAAAAGGTGTGGGAAAGTTTGGAAATTCCTAGAAACTTGTTGAATTGCTTTAACTGAAATGCTGATAGTGATACGAACAATGAAGTCCAGGCTGAGGTGGTCTCAGATGGAGATGAGAAACTTGTTGGAAACTGGAGTAAAGGTTACTCTTGCTATGCAAAGAGACTGGCAGCATTTTGTTCCCGCCCTAGAGGTCTGTGAAACTTTGAACTTGAGAGAGATGAATTTAGGGTATCTGGTGGAAGAAATTTCTAAGCAGCAAAGCTTTCAAGAGGTGATACAGCATAAAAGCTTTAAAAATGTGCAGCCTGATGATGCCATAGAAAAGAAAAACCCATTTTCTGGAGGGGAAATTCAAGCCCACTGCAGAAATGTGCATAATTAATAAGGAGCCAAATGCTAATCACCAAGACAGTGTAGACATTTTGTCCAGGGTATGTCAGAGACTTTTGTGACAGCCCCTCTCATCACAGGCCCTGAGGCCTAGGATAGAGAAATGGATTCCTGGGCCAGGTCCAGCACCCCCCTTTTGTATACAGTGTTGGGACTTGGTGCCCTATGTCTCAGACACTCCAGCTGTGGCTAAAAGGGCCAAGGTACAGTTCACACCATTGCTTCAGAGGGTGCAAGCCCCAAACCTTGGCAGCTTCCACATGGTGTTGGGCCTGCAGGTGCACAGAAGACAAGAATTGAGGTTTGAGAACCTCTGCCTAGATTTCAGAGGGTGTATGGAATGCCTGGATGTCCAGGCAGACGTCTGCTGCAAGGGCAGAGCCCTCATGGAGAATCTCTGCTAGGAGAGTGCAGAAGGGAAATGTGGGATTAGAGTGCCCACACTGGGGCACTGCCTAGTGAAACTGTGAGAAGAGGGCCCCATTGTCCTCCAGACCTCAGAATGGTAGATCCACTGACAGCTTGCACTGTGTACCTGGAAAAGCTGCAGACAATCAACACCAGCCCATGAAGGCAGCCAGTAGGGGGGCTGTACCCTGCAAAGCCACAGGAGCAGAGCTGCCCAAGGCCATAAAAGTGCACCTCTTGCATCAGCATGTCTTAGATGTGAGACATGGAATCAAAGGAGATAATTTTGGAATTTTAAGGTTTAATGACTGCCCTATTGGATTTTGGACTTGAACGGGGCCTGTGGCCCCTTTGTTACGGCCAGTTCCTCCCATTTGGAGTGGGTGTACTTGCCCAATGCCTGTATCCCCATTGTATCTAGGAAGTAACTAACTTGGTTTTGATTTTGCAGGTTCATAGGCAGAAGAGACTTGCCTCATCTCAGATGAGAACTTGGAGCTGGACTTCTGGGTTAATGCTGCAATGAGTTAAGACTTTGGGGGACTGCTGGAAGGACATCACTGTGTTTTAAAATATAAGGACATGAGATCTGGGAGGGGCCAGGAGCAGAATAATATGGTTTGGCTATGTCCCCATCCAAATCTCATCTTGAATTGTAGTTCCCATAATCCTCACATGTCATGGGAGGGACCCAGTGGGAGGTAATTGAATCATGAAGATGGTTACCTCATGCTGCTGTTCTCATGATAGTGATTGAGTTCTCATGAAATCTGATGGTTTTATAGGGGAGCTTTTCCCTCTTTGCTCATTCTTCTCTCTCCTGCTTCCCTGTGAAGAGGTGCCTTCCACCATGATTGTAAGTTTCCTGAGGACTCCTCAGTCATGCAGAACTGAGTCAATTAAACCTCTTTTCTTTATAAATTAACTAGTCTCAGGTGTTTCTTCACAGCAGCATGAGAATGGACTAATACAACCCATTACCTAAGTAGTGTACAATGTACTCAATATGTAGCTTTTTATCACCCACCATCTTCCACACTTTTTCCTTCTGAGTCTCCAGTGTCTATTATAACACTCTGTAGGCCTTTGTGTACTCATAGCTTAGCTCCCTTATAAGTGAGAACATGCTGTATTTGGGTTTTCATTTCTAAGT
The DNA here is from genome assembly GCF_008728515.1 of Papio anubis. Lineage (NCBI taxonomy): Eukaryota > Metazoa > Chordata > Mammalia > Primates > Cercopithecidae > Papio > Papio anubis. The sequence goes on along the minus strand of NC_044984.1, from coordinate 125,628,649 downwards.
TGTTTCACTTAGAAAAATGGCCTCCGGCTTCATCCAAGTTGCTGCAAAAGCCATTATTTCATTTTTTAATGGCTGAGTAGTATACAATGGTGTACCTATACCACATTTTCTTTATTCATTCATCAGTTAATGGGCACATAGGTTGATTCCATACATTTGCAATTGTGAATTGCACTGTGATAAATGTACATGTACAGGTGATGTTTTTATATAATGACTTCTTTTCCTTTGGGTAGATACCCAGTAGTGAGAAAAGAAAGTAGTGAGCTTGCTGAATCAAATGCTAAGTCAACTTTTAGTTCTTTGAGAAATCTCCATATTGTTTTCCATAGAGGTTTTACTAATTTACATTCCCACCAGCAGTGTAAGCAGTGTATAAGCATTACCTTTTCCCCACATCCACATTAATATCTATTTTTTTTGACTTTTTAATAATGACCGTTCTGGCTAGGGTAACGTGGTATCTCATTGTGGTTTTAATTTGCATTTCCCTGATGTTTGAGTGATGTTGAGCATTTTTGCATGTTTGTTGGCCATTTGTATGTCTTCTTTTGAGAGATATCTATTCATGTCCTTTGCCTACTTTTTGATGGGATTTTTTTTTCTTGCTAATTTAAGGTCCTTGTAGGTTTCGAATATTAGTCCTTTGTCAGATGCACTGTTTTCAAATATTTTGTCCCATTCTATGGGTTGTCTGTTTACTTTGATGATTATTTATTTTGCTGAGCAGAAGCTTTTTAGTTTAATTACGTCCCTTTTTGTTATTACATTTGGTTTTGATACATTACTTATAAATTCTTTGCCTAAGCCAATGTCCAGAAGAGTTTTTCCTAGGTTTTCCTCTAGATTTTTTTTAAATAATTTGGGGTCTTAGGTTTAAGTCTTTAATCAATCTCAAGTTGGTTTTTGTGTATGGTCAGAGATAGGGATCCAGCTTTATTCTGCTACATGTGGCTTTTCAGTTTTCCCAGCACCATTTGTTGAATCAGGTATTCTTAATTTATGTTTTTGTATGCTTTGTTAAGGATCAGTTGGTTGTAAGTATTTGGCTTTATTTCTGAGATTTTATTCTTTTCCATTAGTGTATGTATCTACTTTTATACCAGCATCATGCTGTTGTGCTTACTGTAGCCTTGTAGTATAATTTGAAGTCAGGTAATGTAATGCCTCCAGATTTTTTTGTTTTCCTAGGATTTCTTTGGCTATTCAGGCTCTTTTTTGGTTCTATATGAATTTTAGAATTTTTTTTCTATTTCAATGAAAAAATAATGTTGACATTTTAATAGGAGTTTGAATCTGCAGATTTCTTTGAGCAGTATGGTTATTTTCATGGTATTGATTCTTCCAATCCATAACCATAGCATATATTTCCATTTGTTTGTGTCATCTTTGATTTCTTTCAGCAGTGTTTTGTAGTTCTCCCTGTGGAGATATTTCATCTCTTTTGTTAAGTATATTCCTAGGTATTTTACTATTTTTCACAGCTATTGTAAAAGAGATAGAGTTCTTGTTTTGATTCTCGGCTTGGTCATGGTTGGTGTATAACAGTGCTACTGATTTGTACATTGATTTTGAATAAATAAAAGTAATAAATAAATACTGAATTCATTTATCAAATCTAGGAGTCTTTTGGAGGAGTTTTTAGAGCATTTTCCAGGTATACAATCATATCATCAGCAAACAGAGATAGCTTGACATCCTCTTTTCCAATTTGGATACCCTTTATTTTTCTTTCCTGCTTGCTCTGGCTAGGACTTCCATTACTATATTAAATAGAAGTGGTAGAAGTGCCCATCCTTGTCTTGTTCCAATTCTTAGGTGGAATGCTTTCTACTTTTTTGCATTCACTATGATGTTGACTGTGGGTTTGTAATATATAGCTTTTATTATTTTGAAGCATCTTCCTTCTATGCCTAGCTTGTTGATGGCTTTTATCATAAAGTGATGCTGGATTTTATTAAATGTTTTTTCACATCCATTAAGACGATCATATGACATTTGTTTTAATTTTGTTTATGTGATGAATAACATTTATTCACTTGACTATGTTGAACCATCCCTGCATCCCTGGGATGAAACCCAGTTGATCATGGTGAATTATCTTTTTCATGTGCTGTCAGATTAAGTTTACTAGTATTTTATTGAAAATTTTTACACCTACGTTCATCAGAGATATTCATCTGTAGTTTTCTTTTTTTTTTTTTTTTGTTATATAATTTCATGGCTTTGGTATCGGGATAATACTGGCTTCATGGAATGAATTAGGGAAGATTTCTTCTCTCAATCTTTTGGTATAGTTTCAGTAGGATCGGTACTAATGCTCCTTTGAATGTACGATAGAATTCAGCTGTGAAGCTGTCAGACCCTGGGCTTTTCCTTGTTGGCATTTTTTTATTATTACTGATTTAATCTTACTGCTTGTTACTGATTTGTTCAGGATTTCTACTTCTTTCTGATTCAAGATAGGAGAGTTGTATGTTTCCAGAAATGTATCCATTTTCTCTAGGTAGTCTAGTTTTATGCATCGAGGTGTTCATATTATTCTCAAATGATCTTTTGTATTTCTGTGGTGTCAGTTGTAATGTCTCTATTTTCATTTCTAACAGATTATTTGAACCTTCTCTCTTTTTTACTTGGTTAGGATTGTTAATGGTCTATCAATTTTGCTTATCTTTTAAAATAACTGACTTTTTGTTTCATTGATCTTTTGTATTTGTTGTTTCCATTTCATTTGGTTCTGCTCTGGTCTTTGTTATTTCTTTTTCTTTGCTAGCTTTGGGTTTGGTTTGTTCTTATTTCTCTGGTTGCTTGAGGTGTGATGGTAGGTTGTCAATTTGTGATCTTTCAGACTTTTTGATGTGGCTTTTAACACTACAAACTTTCCTCTTAGTCCTGCTTTTCTATATCCCAGAGGTTTTGATAACTTGTGTCACTGTTATGCATTTCAAAGAACTTTCTAATTTCCATTTTGATTTCATTGTTAACCCAAAAATCATTCAGAAGCAGATTGTTTAATTTTCATGTATTTGTATAGTTTTGAGAGTTCCTTTTGGAATTGATTCATAGTTTTATTCCACTGTGGTCTGAGAAGATACTTAATATGATTTTGAATTTTTAAAATTTATTGAGACTTGTTTTGTGGCCTGTCATGTGGTCTGTCTTGGACATTGTTCCGTGTGCTGATGAGAAGAATGTCTGTTCTGCAGCTCTTGGAGAGAATGTTATGTCACATTCTACTCAAGAATATTCTGTAAATATCTGTTCAATTTGTTCTAGAGTGCAGTTTAAGTCCAGTGGGGTTTTTTTCTTTCTGCTTTAGTTATCTGTCTAGTCCTGTCAATGGCATATTAAAGTCCCCCATTATTACTGTGTTGCTGTCTATCTCTTTTTTAAAATCTAGCAGTAATTGTTTTATGAGTCTGGGAGCTCCAGAGTTAGGTATATATATACTTAGAATTGTGATATATTCTTGTTGGATTGATTCTTTCATTATTATATAACGATCTTCTTTGTTATTTTTTTGTTTGTTTTACTCTTGTTGCTTTAAAGTCTATTTTATCTGATATAAGAATAACTACTCCTGCTAGCTCTTGGTTTCCATTGTTTGGAATATCTTTTGCCACCCCTTTACCATGAGTCTATAAGAATCCTTATGTGTTAAGTGTGTCTCTTTTATTATTATTATTATACTTTAAGTTCTGGGATACATGTGCTGAAGGTACAGGTTGGTTACATAGGTATACACATGCCATGGTGATTTGCTGCACCCATCAACCTGCCATCTACATTAGGTATTTCTCCTAATTCTATCCCTCTCCTACCCCTCCCCACCCCCCAACAGGCCCCAGTATGTGATGTTCCCCTCCCTGTGTCCATGTGTTCTCATTGTGCAACTCCCACTTATGAGAAGAACATGCAGTGTTTGGTTTTCTGTTCTTGTGTTACTTTGCTGAGAATGATGGTTTCCAGCTTCATTATGTCCCTGCAAAGGACACGAACTCATCCTTTTTTATGGCTGCATAGTATTCCATGGTATATATGTGCCACATTTTCTTTATCCAGTCTATCATTGATGGGCATTGGGATTGGTTCCAAGTCTTTGCTATTGTGAACACTTAAGTGTGTCTCTTGAGGACAGCAGATATTTGGCTTGTAAATTTTTATCCATTCTGCCAATCTGTATCTTTTAAGTGGAGCATTTAGACCATTTACTTTCATGTTAATAGTGACATACGAGGTACTGTTCCAGTCATCATGTTGATTGTTATCTAGTTACTTTTTTCTTCACTGTGTTATTGTTTTCTTTTCCTTGTGAATTTTATGCTTTCAAGAGGTTCTACTGTGTTGCATATTGACCCATCGTTTCAAGATTTAGAACTCCTTTTAGCATTTATTTTAGGGCTGGTCTGGAAGTGACAAATTCACTCAGCATTTGCTTGTATGAAAAAGACTTTATTTCTTCTTCATTTAAGAAATTTAGTTTTGCTAGATACAAGATTCTTGTTGGACAGCTATTCTGTTTAAGGAGGCTAAAGATAGGACCCCAATCCCTTATGGCTTGTAAGGTTTCTAATGAGAATTCTGATGTTAGTTTGACAGGTTTTTCTTTATAGATTACCTGATGCTTTTGTCTCACTGCTCTAAAAATTCTTTTCTTCACATTGACTTTAGATGGCTTGATGACAATATTCCTTGGTGATGTTCTTTTTGCAATGAATCTCCCAGGAGTTCTTTGAGCTTCTTGTATTAGGATGTGTAAATCTCTAGAAAGTCCAGGTAAGTTTTTCTCAATAATTCCCTTGAATAAGTTTTCCAAACATTTTGCTTTTTCTTCTCCCTCAGGGACACCAGTGATTCTTAGGTGTGGCCTTTTGACATAACCCCATATTTCTTGGAGACCTTGTTTATTTAATTCTTTTTTTCTTTATTTTTGTCTGATTGAGTTATTTCAAAAGCATTATTTTAGAGCTCTGAAATTCTTTCTTCTACTTTGGTCTAGTCTATTGTTAAAACTTTCTACTGTATTTTGTAATTTCCTAAATGTATCTTTCATTTCCAGAAATTCTGATTGGTTTTTAAAATATCTTTCACTTTAGAAAGTTTTTCATTCATATCCTGAATTAATTTTTTAAAATTTCTTTATGTTGGTTTTCACTTTTCTGTTGTATTTCCTTGAGCAACCTAATAATCAAGCTCTTGAATCCTTTCCTGGTATTTCAAAGACTTCATCTTGGTTTGGATCCATTGCTGGATAGCTAGTCTAATCTTTTCAGGGGTGTTATAGAATCCTGCTTTTTCACATTGCCAGAATTATTTTTCTGGTTTCTTATCATTTGGGTAGATTACTTCTTGTAATTCTTTTAATATTTTGATTCAACTGTGTTATATTATTTTCCCCCCCTTAAAAGATGTGACTTTAATAGTTATAGTTTATTACAACCTAATTTGGCTTTGGGTGCTTTCAGGGATGAAGATTTTGCATAAGTTCCTTGGTTACAGAGAGTCTTTGTATGATGGCTTTCTCAGATGCTGGTTGTAGTAGCAATCTGCTCAGTGTGTGAGCAGGTTGGGAACGGCAAAGGTCTCATGAAGCTTATCTTATTCTCCATAAGTGTGCACTTTTTAATTTATTTATAATTTCCCCAGTGTTTTTTCACTGGGTTGAACAGTTCAGGCTTCAGGCCAGTAGGAGGTGTCCACAAGTGACAAACAGCTGTGGCTAAAGCAGGTGGTTAAATGCAATACCCAATAGTAGGCAGAAGTCCCAGCCTTTACAGAGGAGGCTGGGGGAGCTTCTCCAAAGGAGGCTGGAAGAGAATCCTGCTTCTCCTCTGGGTCTAGCCACTTAGTGAGGTTGCCGTACTCCAGGGTGGTGCTGGGGAATGTCTGCAAGGGATCCAGTGATGTGACCTGTTGTCAAGTCTCCCAGCAGAGGGTACCAGCACCAGCTCAGTGAGACACACTGAGGTCTTTACAGGGGGAAGGAAAGGAGCCACCTCAGCTCCTCTATCAGGCCAACAGGAAAGTGATTTACCTCCCAGTCATACTCCTGACACAGTGTTCCAGCTATTTGGATCAGACAGGCACTTCTCTTCATCTGCAGGAATACTGATATCCTATGTAGAGAGGGATTGTGATTCTACCCCTTGTGCAAGCCTGAACCTGGAGGACACTTCTCCTGTGGGGATGCAGTCACCCTGAAGTGTTCCAGAAAGGCTGTCTACAGGTGCGGTGCACTCACACCAAACTGCCTTGGGAGAAGCACCAGTTGTGACTGCAGTGATGGGGATGTGGGAGAAGAAGAAATTTTCTTCTCCAAGACCCTTCACAAGCGCCAGGGCTGCCTGACTCTTGAGGTAGAGCTGCAGACTTTCCCCACTGAGCCCAGCACTACACCTGTAGCTCTGCTGAAAGAAACATCCCATAAGCAGAAAATTCTGGAACTCAAGGCCTGCCACCTGGATTCTTCTGTCCCGTGGAATGCTCCTTTGATGTGGTGCACTCCCTGTTCCCCTAGGAGTAGGAGTCCCTGAGTCCCCGCCAGATACTGTGAATCCTGCTTCTCCTCTCGGTATAGCTACCCCAGACCAGTGCTGGGGAATGCCTGCAAGGGATCCAGTGATGTGACCTGTCCTCAAGCCTCCCAGCAGTGGGTACCACCACCAGCTCTGATGAGGGTGGCAGATGAGTGATATGGATTCTGTGAGATTTCCTTGGTTACTAATAGCCTTAGTATGCTGGCTTTCTCAAATGCCAGTTGTAGTCATAACGAACAGGCCACGTGGACGCTCAGGACCTCCTGTAGCCAGGGTAATACAGGCAATGGTAATAGCTGAAGTCACACATAAGTTTTCTCTTTCCTGGGCATGTGTTATTCTACCTGCAGATGTTATAACAGACTGTTGGCTGGCCTCCAGCCAGGAGGTGGTGCTTGCAAAAGAGTGCCAACTGCAGTGGTAGCCAGCAGTGGGATTTGTGCTTGCCTTGTTACCCAAGGGAGGCACTCTGATATTTCACGGAACGGGCAAGGACATAGAACTCCCAAAAGTTTCTGTCCTTTGTGTTAAGCTACCAGAGGGGCTGGAGGAGCAAAGCCAGGTAGGGTCTGGGTCAGGAAAGTCCACATTCTGGCTCCTCACATGCAGGCACAAGCAGCAGCCCCAGTGGGGAGTTGAGGGCAGTTTTCGGACTACTGGGGTAGTGTTCCAGGGAGGAGCACAGCTGTCTCTGCTGCATAGAAAAGTCCACAGGGAGTGAGGAGTAGCAGGTGGCAGTAAACCGCTTCTAGTTCCCATGCACTTGGCAAGGCAGGTCTCATACCGGCAGTGTCCCACTAGCAGCAGCTAGCTAGGTTCCAGGCAGTCTGTGCTCAGAACTCAAAACTGCCACGGGCCACAAGCCTTCCCCACTGAGGCAGAAACCATGGCTTTCAGGCCACACCACTACCAGTCTTCCCATGAAGCAGGGATATCCAGTTCCTGCCTCTGTGACTACAGCACACATCCCACTCTCCCGAGTTCTGGACCAGAGGGGTTATCCCCACTTGAGATTATATCATGAATCTCAGTTGGGAGCTTCTCTCAATCTGTGACTGCTGCCTGAGTTAGCTGGCAGATTTCTGTGAGATCCCCTGTGAGTTAGGATCAGAAATGGCATCGCTCCGTCTTCACTGTAGTCTGGGAGTGCATACAAATCACATCCTGATGCCATTCCTTCTTATATACTCCCCATCACTCACCAAATTAGTTCCAACACTGGGTAGGATTAAGGCCTTCCCCCATTGCCTAGACAGACAGATTTCCCAGTGGGAGTACATATGCTGGAGGCTGTTCCTCCTCCCTCTCACTCTGAGGACTCAGTTTTCCACCTGGCTCATGGTGTAGGCTTCAGCCCACCACTTCTTCCATAGGGTCTACGATTTCTTTCAGTTTTCTTTTTCTTTCTTTCTTTTTTTCTTTTTGAGATGGAGTCTCACTCTGTCACCAAGGCTGGAGTGCAGTGGCGCCATCTCAGCTCACTGCAAGCTCCACCTCCCGGGTTGACGCCATTCTCCTGCCTCAGCCTCCCAAGTAGCTGGGACTACAGGCACCCAGTTTTCTTAAGTTCCTGTAGTGCTTCTTGGAAAAAAGTTTATGGCATGAGTGAACTCACTATTTTGTCTTTACAGTGGGAGATGCATACAATGTCTCCAATCTGCCATCTTAGAAATTTTTTTGTTATTTATGATGTCATAATTTACATGTTTTATATTGCCTCTTAATAAATTATTGTACTTATTATTTTAATAGCTTTGTCTTTTAAAGTTCATACTAAAACCATAAATGATTTACACACCACAATTACATTTAGAGTATTCAAAATTTAACTCCCTACTTGTTTTCCCAGTGACTTACATACTTTCAGATGTTTTCATATTACTCATTAGCACTCTTTTCTTTCATCTTGAAGTAATCCCTTTAGCATTTCTTGTAATACAAGTCTGGTGGTGATTAATTTCCTCAGTTTTTTGTGTTTGTTTGTTTTGTCTGGAAAAGTCTTTATCTCTCCTTCATTTCTTTACTGGATACAGTATTTTTGATTGGCAGAGGTTTTTTGTTTTTTGTTTCTCCCTGCCCCACTGCCAGCACTTTGACTATATCATCTCACTGTCTCCTGGCCTGTAAGGTTTCCACTGAGAAGTATGCTGTTAAACATATTGAGACTTCCTTATATGTTATCTGCTTCTTTTTTCTTGCTGCTTTCAGGATCCTCTGTCTTTGATCCTTGATAGTTTGGTGCTAACATGTCATGAAGTAGTCTTATTTGGATTGAATCTGACTGAAGACCTTTGACTTTCCTGTACTTGGGTATTTATATACTTCTCTGTATTTGCAAAGTTTTCTGGTTTTCTGTTATTTCTTTAAATAAACTTTCTACCTCTTTCTCATTGCCTACTCTCTCTTATACAATGATGACCCATATATTTGTTCTTTTGTTGTTATCCCATATATCCCATAAGGTTTCTTCATTCTTTTTCATTATTTTTTCTCCTTGAGTGTATTTTTTTATTAACCTGCCTTTGAGCTCACGTATTTTGTTCTCCTGCTTGATCAGTTCTGTTGTTACGCTCTCTATTGCATTTTAAAATTTCATTGTATTTTTCAACTCTGGGATTTCTGTTTGATATTTAAAACTATTTCAATCTCTGCTAAATGTCTCTGATACATTTCTGAATTACTTCTCTGTATTTGGTTGATATTTTTTGAGCTTCCTCAACCCTTTCCCATTTAGAAAAAAAAAAAGTGCAGCTCATTGCCCAGCACTCATTAAATTTTATGTAAATACACTCTTTGAGGTTGAGGCAAATCTGATTTTCAATGTGAAAATAAAATATAAAAATTGTTCTTACAGTTATTTCTAAACAGAACTAACATCAGAATCATCTGAATCATCAAATCGTCTATTTTGAAAAAATCAGATTCATCAAATGAATCTTCAGCCAACAACTGTTTGAGAACGATGTTAACATCATGCATAAGAAAGTTACATTTTCTAGGACTTGACATTTTCAGTGATCAAGAATTACTATATCTTGTAAATGGAAATGCCACTACTAAAAACAGAATGCTATAAATAGAATAATGTCTTTTGTTTACAAAGTCGATATACTAGAGCAATTCAAAAATAATAATAAAAGTGAGCAATTTTGTGGCAAAGTTATCTTGGGGTAAACACTACAGCACAAGCACCACTGGTGAGTATTCTCAGGGAAAATGGGGAAACGATTACAACAGCTCCTTTGAATTCTTTGTATTCTTCCATCTCTGCTTTCTTAGGGTCAGTAACTGGCACCTTATTCTGTGTTTGATGATGTCATGTTTCTCTCATTAATCTTGATTCTTGTGGCCATATATTGATGTCTGTGCATTGATGTTGGTACCTAATCCAGTCTTTATGGTCTGGCTTTTGGAGTTTCCTTCAGCAGGAAGCCTGTCCAGAAATTCCAGGCAGGTTGACCTGGAGAACCTTAAGCCCATGACTGCTTCAAGCATTAAAGCCCTTGTGGTCACCCAGGACCAGGATTACTACTGCAGCTGGAATCCTTTAGACACCAAGGCTGAAACAGCACTGGGTCACACTCAAAGCCCATGGCCATGGAGACTTGCATAGCACTGAGGCATGCCCAAGGCCTGTGACTTTTGCATCCTGTCCACCACTGAGGTTTATTCAGTGCCCAAGGCTGCTATGGTCAACAGGTAGTGATATGGGCCAGATCTCACATCCATCTTCCCAGGGGCATGGGTTTCCCTCTGGCACCAATGCAGTTAACAGAATCTGCCCATTGGTATCAACCTGGTATCAGGGGCCATGAGGTTCTGCCCGGTGCTGAGTTTTATTGTGGCAGTCCCAGTACTGAGTTCCAAGACAAAGCCCCATACTTTTCCCAAAAGTGAGTACTCTCTCTGCACTACACTGCAGTGCCTGGAAAAGGGGTGACATGAGCAATTCCATGGCCATTGAGGCTGACAAAAGTAGGGTTACATCCAAAGCCCACAGCTGCCAAGATCAGCACAGCACTGACACATGTCTAAGGCCAATAGGTGCTATAGTCTGCCTGCCACTGAGATTTACTCAGAGCCCAAGGCCATTGTAGTCAACCAGCAGTGATGTGGACTAGAACATGAGTACATCTCACTGGGACCAGAGGCTCCTGTTTGGCCTCAGATGGTACCAGAATAGGTCAAGAGGTTCCCTCTGTGGGTACCAGCCTGGTGTCAGAGACCAAAGGGTTGTGCCCAGTGCTGGGTTTTACTGTGGCAGGCACATTACTGTGTTGCAAGGTAAAGTCCTATGCTTACTTCCTTCTCCTTGCCCCAAGTGGACCATGTCTCTTTCTATGCTGTTCTCCCTGGGGTTGCAGAAGGGGTACTGTGGGTAATGTAAAACTGTCCCTCCTACCCACTTTACTACATGTTTTCTTATTATTATGCTAAAACAATGACCTCTCACCTGTTTCCTGAGCTCTTGTGAAGGTTTTCTTTATGTGTGAACAGTTCTTCAAACTGATGTTTCTGTGGAGGAATTATCCCTGGAGAGTTCCACCCACCATCTTGTTTTACCGCTTCTCAAGATTTTAATTTTTACAAAATTCAATTTATTCTTTTCTTCCTTTTGCTGCTTATGCTTTTGGTATCATATTTAAAAATCCATTGCCAAATCCAAGGTTAGGAAGATTTGCCACTATGTTTTCTTCTAAACGCTTCATGTTTTTTCGTCCTTATGTTCAGGCTGCTGGTCCATTTTGAGTTCATTATTGCACATGGTGTGAAACAAGGGTACAGGTTTATTTTTCACATGTGATAATTCAGTTTTCTCAGAACCATTTGTTGCAGAGACTGTGCTTTCTCCATTGAATGGTCTTGGCACATTTGTGAAAACTCATCTTACCTTATACGTGAGGGTTTATTTGGGGTTCTTTATTCTATTCCATTAGTCTGTATGTCTTTATGCTAGTATCACCTTGTTTTGATTTCTGCAACTTTGTAGTAATTTTTGAAATCAGGAAGTGCAAAACCTTCAACTTTGTTCTTCTTTTTCAAGGTGGTTTTGGCTATTTAGGGCCCCTTGAGATTCCATAAAAATTTTAGAATGAATTCTCCTATTTCTATAAAAAGAAATTGAGATTTTGGTAGAAATTACATTAAGTCTGTGGATTGTGTTGGTAGTATTGTCATTTTGACAATATTAAGACTTCCAATCTATGAACACAGTATGTCATCCCATTTATTCTGGTCTTCTTTAACTTTTTCAGGAAAGTTTTGTGGATTTCAATGTGTAAGTCTTTCACCTCTTTGATTAAATTTATTCCTACGTATTTTATTCCTTTAGATGCTATTATGAATGGAACTGTTTTATTACTTTTTTTATTGTTCTTTACTGGTGTCTACCATCACAACTGTTTTTTGTATGTTGATGTTGTATCTTGCAACTTTGCTGAATTCATTTGCTAGCCCTAGTTGTATGTGTGTATTTTTTGAGATTTTAAAAATATATAGGATCATGTCATCTGTGAATAGAGATAGTCTGACTTCTTCCATTCCAATCTGAATGCCACTTGTCTCTTTCTTCTTGCCTAATTGCTCTGATCATAACCTCCAGTATAATGTTAAACAGCAGTGATGAAAGTGAGCTTAACTGTTTTGTTCCTGATCTTAGAAGAAAGTGTTTAGTCTTTTGCTATTATGTATATTGTTTGTTATGGATTTGTCATAAATATGCTTTATTATGTTGAGGATATTCCCTTCTATTCCTAGTTTACTGAGTGTTTTTATGATGAAGGGGTGTAGGATTTTGTCAGATACTTTTCCTGATCATGAGTTTTCATAAACTATCACGTGGTTTTTCTCCCCTGCATTCTATTAACGTGACATATTACATTGACTGATTTTCTCACGTTGATTCACTCTTGCAATCTTGGGATAAGTCACACTTGGTCATATTATGCTCTGCTTTTACTATGCTTTTGAATTTGTTTTGCTCATATTTTGTTAAACATTTTTGCCTCTATATTCTAAGGGATATTTGTCTGCAGTTTTCCTCCTTCTGGTATGTTTGTCTAGATTTGGTATCAGATAATATTGGCCTCATAAAATAAATTTGGAAGTGTTGCCCTCTTATTTTTTGGAAGAGTTTGAGAAGAGAGTTGGTGTTAATTCTTCTTTAAATATTTGGTAGGATTTAGCAAAGCTATTTGGTTGTGGGCTCTTCATTATTGGAAGGTTTTTGTTTACTGATTCAATCTCTCTCCTAGTTAAAGATCTGTTCAGATTTTCTACTTCTTCTTCAGTCAGTGTTGGTAATTTGTGTGTTTCTAAGAAATTATCCATTTTGTCTTGGCTATCTAAATTTTTTGGCATACAATTCTTTAGAGTATTCTCTCATAATCATTTTCGTTTCTGTAACAGCAGTAGTAATGGCCCCACATTTATGATTTATTTATGACTATCTTTTACTATTTCTGATTTTGGACTTTTTTTAGTCTAGCTAATTTTTTTTTTTTTTTTTTTTAGATGGCGTGTCTCACTCTGTTGCCCAGCCTGGAGTGCAGTGGCATGATCTCAGCTTGCTGCAACCTCTGCCTCCTGGGTTCAAGCAATTCTCCTGCCACAGCCTCCTGAGTAGCTGGGACGCCAGGTGTGTGCCACCATGCCTGGCTAATTTTTGTATTTTTAGTAGAGATGGGGTTTCATCATGTTGACCAGGCTGGTCTTGAACTCATGATCTCAAGTGATCCACTTGCCTTACTCTCCCAAAATGCTGGGATTATAGGCATGAGTCACCATGCCTGGCTTGATATTTTTAAAGAACCAACTTTTGGGCTGGGTACAGTGGCTCAAGAGCAAGACTCCGTCTCAAAAAAGAAAAAGAACCAACTTTTGATGTCATTAATTCTATTTTTTTTCTATTCTCTATTTTTCTCTGCTGTAATTTTTATTAATTACTTCCTTCTACTTTGAGGTTTTAGGTTTTCATTGCTTTTCTTTTTCTAGTTCCTTAAGGCGTAAAGTTAATTACTGGTTTGAGATCTTTCTTTTGTAATGTTGATGTTTACTGCTATAGATCTGTGTGTAAGAAGTGCTTTTACCGCATTCTATAAGTTTTGGTATGTTGTCTTTTTATTTTTATTTGTCTCAAAATATTTGCTAAATTATCTTGTGATTTCTTATTTAGTCCACTGGTTGTTTAAGAGCATTAATTTCCATGTATTTTTGAAATACCAGGCTGGGTGCAGTAGCTCACGCCTGTAATCCCAGCACTTTGGGAGGCCAAGGCAGGTAGGTCACTTGAGGTCAGGAGTTCAAGACTAGCCAGGCCAACATGGTGAAACCCTGTCTCCACCAAAAATACAAAATTAGCAGGGTGTGGTGGCCTGCGCCTGTAATCCCAGCTACTCAGGAGGCTGAGGCAGGAGAAGTGCTTTAACCCAGGAGGCAGAGTTTATGGTGAGCCAATATTGTGCCACTGCACTCCAGCTTGGGTGAAAGAGTGAAAATCTGTGAAGGAGGAGGAGGAGGAGGAGGAGGAGGAGGAGGCGGAGGAAAGAAGAAAAGAAGAAGGAGAAGAAGGACAAGGAGGAGGAAGAGGAGGAGGAGAAGAAGAGAAGAAGAGAAGAAGAAAAGGAGAAGGAGAAGGAGAAGAAGAAGAAGAAGAAGGAGGAGGAGGAGGAGGAGGAAGAGGAGGAGGAGATGAAACAATTTCAGTTTTTATTCTAATATTGATTTCTAGCTTCATTCCATAGTGGTCAGAGAAGAGACTTCATATAATGCCAATCTTTTTAAACTTAAGTAAGACTTGTTTCGTGACTTAGTATATAGACTATCCTGGAGAATGTTCCACGTGCACTTGTTAGGAATGTGCATTTGGTTGTTGTTCGTCTTCCACTTCTTATTCATCTCTGTCTGTAAGCCATACCCATTATTGAAAGTGGTCCCTCTTTCTTCTTTTTCTAATACTCACTCATATAAAGCATATTTAAATGATCCCCAAAACAATGGAACATCCCTCAAGAAAATCTTTCAGCATTCTTACAGCTGGAGGTATCCCCTTCACCCATTTCAAGGCATATTTCACACTTCCTCTCCTGCCACTCGCCATCCAGCCCCTCCTGCTCTCTACAACCCCAGATCTCTCAGGATGGATGATACTCTCTAGCCTGCAGGTGAGGGCTGCAGCTTCACCTGACTAACGCTTCTTAGACTCAGGGAGATAGCAGGGGTAGATCCTGCAACAACAGGACACTGCTGAAGTTCCTCACATTGGTGAAAAAGCCTAAGTTTTCTGGAAATCTAGAATGCTTAAAATATTAGGAGTGAAGTCAAAATAACCCCCTTCGTGGTATACAGATAATGCAGATTTCATCCTGCTGCCATCCCACTGTCTCTGCTCCACAAATCTCTGACACGTGAGTTGGTTTACAGGACTTGATCTTCCCACTGATGCTCACACCCAGCATCCAAGGGAGGGCTTGGCCCACAGTCCACACTCAGTAAAGATCGGGTGAAAGAGTGAATGTCAGGGAAGTGTGGAAGGGGGTCAGGCTCCCAGGGCCATTCACCCAGGTCCTTGTCATGGACATAGGCTCATACTCAGGCTCAACACCATCATAAGAATTCAATGTGGGCTTTTTCCAGGAAGTCACCACTGCCACAGGTCATAGACAACATTCTAGGATCCATGCCAGAGCTGGTACAGCTGGTGATCAGAAAAGCTGAGAGAAATTGCCCAACTACTCTATAAATAATGGTGTGTGATTCGGACCTGCCAGTGAAAGAAAAAAAAAATGACCCCTTCCCTGAAAACCTTTCAAAAATATCAGATCATAGCAACCAAAGAGCAGTTACTTAACAAAATCAATCTTTCAATGTATCATTTCACAGTCAGGATACAAAAAGCACAAACACAACATTCTCAATAGAAAATAAAAACACTTCAGCAGATCACACACTTTCCAACCTGTTCCTTTGCCCCAGCATTTCTAGGAAGTCGTTCTGCTGATCCTCTGCCAAGTCTGCTAAGCAAATGGCAGCATCAGTACTCTGCTAAGTGGGTAATTAACTCTCAGGATTCCACTTCACAGTGCTAGTTATTTGGGGCTGACTCACCCTGTTCTACCTTTAAGGATACTGGTGAACACTGCCAACGTTCTCTCCTGGGCAGCTGGATACATCCTTCTCACCACATTTGTTTCTATTCTCCATCCTAAGGTGAACTCTCCCTACCCAATACCTTGCACATACACCCCTGGCCTCAGGTGGAGCAGCCTTCCAGTCTCTGCAAGCTGAAGGTTAGTTTTTCTTTACTTCCAGAACCATAACCGTCTATCTTAGATTCCCACTATGGCCCTAACAAATCACCACAAACTTAGTGGCTCAGACAACACAAATATATTTTCTTGCAGTTCTGTAAGTCAGAAGTCTGATGTGGACCTCACTGGACTAACATCAAGATGTCCACAGGCTGTGTTCCTTTTTGGAGACCCTAGGGAAGGATAATTTGCTGACACATTCAGGTTGTTGACAGAATTCAGTTCTTTGTAGTTATCAGACTGAGACCCCTGTTTTCTGCCTGTGGGCTCAGGGCCTTCCCAACTTCTAGGGGCCATGTGCATGTCTTGGCAGCTTTCTCTACCTTCCAAGCCAGCAATAGGGTGAGGCTCTCTCAAGCTTTGAATCTCTCCTCTTTCTGACTCATCTCTCTGACCCAGCTGGGAAAGTTATCCTATTTTAGGGACTCACATGATGACACAGGGCTCACCTGGACAACCCAGGATGCTCTCCCTATCTCAAGGCCCACACCTTTAGTCACATCTGCAAAGCCCTTTTTCCCATGTGAAGTAACATATTTATACATCCCACAGATTTAGGTATGGACATATGGTCAGCGGGGGGGGGGGGGGGGTTGGGAGGGACGATGATTCTGCCAACCACACCATTCAGGTTCTCCCCACTGTTTCCATACACAGATGTTGTCCTGTGATATGTTGAACTGCTTGTCTGTCCATCTTATGTAACATGAAAGTCAAACTTTTTCAAGGTCAAAAACAGTATCACAATTTCCAAAGATCCACTCAGTGAATATGTGTTGATGCAAAGTTGGAATCTTCAGAACACCCTCAGGCACATGGTTACAGGATAAAAATGGAGCAGGTGGGCTGGATGAGCTGGTGAGAGTGTGCCCTCAGGAGGGGTCAGCCATGGCTGCCATATGAGAATGGGGCCTGAGGTAACCAGAGTCCTGACTGTTCAAGAAAACCAGAAATCTGGATTACAAACAAAACCTCTCAATTTTAAGCATCAGCCACTAATTCAAATGTTAACACTGATCATGTTAAGCAAACACACGAGGATCTTGCCCAGCACATGGTCCTTCAGTGTGAACTCTCTGCCCTGGGAAATTTCTTATTTACCAGAAGCCCAGTGCCTCCTTCACAGGCCTGCAGATTAAATCTGATCTTGGTGACCATCATTTTACCCCCTCCCTCAGAGAATCCGTTCCTGGGGCAGAAGGTTTTCCCCTGCCTCCTCTCCAGCCTCACCTGCTGCCCTACCCTCCTCCATCTCCCATTTCCCCCACTCCCAGCAGTTCCCTTTCACCCCACTGTGTGCACCCCTTAAGCCTTGGCCCCGCTGGTTTCCACCCCTGGAATGTCCTCTCCCCATTGTCAGCCTGGTGAATCTGCCTTCATGGAGAGCCCCCTCCTCTGTGAAGCCTTCCTCTACTTCTCCAGGGGACTCTGGGCATCCTCCTCTGAGCCAGTATCTTCCCCATAATGGGCTGTCATGCGTGATACATGCTCACGGATTCAACCAAATGTTTACTTGCCACCTATTGTGTACTAACAGCCTCTCAATCCTGAAGACATGGCAGTGAGCAAGACACACATGGGCTGAGCCCTCATCAAGACAGTGATGCCAGCTATAAAGCGAACCAAATTGGGTGAAACGGTGGAGAGTTGGGTAGGCTTGAAAAAGGGGGCCCCAGAGGGGGTTTCTGGAGAGGTAACTCTCTCACTAGAATGATGGGAAAGAGTTGACACCCAACTGGCTGTGGGAAGAGCTTTCCAAGCAGAAGGAAAAGAAGTGCAAAGGCCCTGAAGTAGAGAAAAAGGAAGATCATCACAGAAGCAAAGCAGGTTGCGGGTGGAGAAAGTCAAGGATACGACGCTGAGGAAATGGAGACAGAGGAGCATGTAGGGCTTCACAGACCAAAGTAAGGGGGTTAACTGTTGATGTGGATTTCCCCCCACAACCCCCACCTGCTGGGGGACTCACGAGTGCTGAAAGAGAGCAGGCCCAAGTGACTTGAAGGCTGGACTGCAGGGCCGTGGGTTCTGAGCGCTTTCTCCACCGTGGGACAGACTTACCAGCACGGGCGAGTGCTTCCTGCATCTGGACACAGCTGTGGGGCTGTTGTCGCCCCATCTTAGGCCTTGTTTCTAGGAGACGTTCCCACCAGAGAGTGTCTCTCGTCATTTTCCCCGGGTGATTCAGGAGCTTCTGGTGTCATTAGATCGCATTTCTCATTCCCAAATGGAGCGGAAATCCCAGCCTGGAGACTCCCACCAGCGCTCACGTGCATATCTGCAGCTGTCTGATACTTTGGGACTTCTGGGCGTGATGTCAGTTTCCGAGTTCACGAATCAGACAATTAGATTAAAAATTCAAATTCCAGTTGGAACTCCCAGACCTCCGAAGCTCGGCGTGTTCTGCACTCAGTGGCCACGGAGCCCGGGTCCTGGCGCTGATGCACTGGGGCTGAACACCTACTGACAGCGCCGTCCAGAGAGGTGCGGCCCGCGGCGGGGCTGGGGTAGCCGGGGACCTGTGGGCCGGGAGGACGCGCAGGACGAGGGGCGCCGAGCCCCACCAGGACCGTCCCGGCGGCCTGAACAAGGTCTCCGGTGGGCCTGAGGAGGCCAAGACCCGGGCCGCATCCCTGTCTCCTTGTCCCCAGTTCCCAGTGTGGGGCCTGGGGGTACAGACTCCAGATCTGCCGAGGGCCTCGCCCCCTCCTTCCAGGACTGAGTTTCACTCAGGCGCCCGCCCACCCACAGCAAAGACCCTGGGACCGCTACAGAGGCTCTTGATCTATGGAGTGGCCTGTGGCCCGGGTGTGGTTGGAAGCCCCTGTACCCTGGCTCTATGATTGGTGCAGGGCTGGTCACGTGGCCTGAGCAAGTCCAATCGGAGTGAGCATCAGGGTTTCTCCTCTGGCCAATGAGAAAGACTGTTACATTTCCACAGGCTGCGCCCTGGCTTTGTGATTGGTGCAGAGCTGGCTACATGGCCTGAGCAAGTCCAATCGGAGTATCAGAGGGCTGTGCCCTGGGTCTATGATTGGGACAGACCTGGTCACATGGCTCTGCCAGTCCAATCAGAGTGCATGCCAGGACTTGCCCCAGGGGCGGGAGAGCTACGGGGCTGAGAGGAAGCCGGGAAGCAGCTGCTGCCGCCATCTTATCCTTTTGTAGGGGGAGCCTCACAGGTAGGGGTCCCTGATTGGGGCGTTAGCGGGGCCAAAGCCGCTGAAGGCCCAGATTTGAGATAGAAAAAAAGATCACTGGAGCCCTGGATCCGGTCGGGCCTGCAGCCAGGCCGGTGCTGCAGCGTTTCCAGGGCCAGGTCCCCTCCCCGCTTTTGTTTCCTTGAGCTCATTTGAGCGTGTATTGGCTTCTGGGCTTTCTAGCCCAAGGAGTCCTCATCCACACGGAGCCGGATCAGAATCCGGAACTCGGGAACCTGGATCACTCCCCTTCCTGACTGCGCAGTCCTGGCCTGGGCCCCTGGCCTGTTTCCCTGCTGTGAAAAGAACCCGGAGAGCGCGGGCATTGGGAGCACGAGGTGCCTCAGGGCAGCATGGCGGGGCACCGGGCCGACCCCGCCTCGATGTCGGCCCCGAGCCCTCAGAGCCCGCTGTCCCCGCGTCTGCCCGTGTGGGACAGAGAGACAGGGTCAGACCGGGGAGGGGCCGCCCCTGCCCGGCAGGAGTCCACAGAGGGGCCGCAGCACTTGCCACCCGGGCAGCAGCGGGGCCGCCCGAGCCAGGCCTCTGGACGACCCTGGTCGGAAGGGGAGTGGCTCGGGCTTGCTTCTGAGGGTCCTGGCCAGCGGAAGGAGGGGTCAGAGACGGGCAGGGAGATGCGGTCGCGGTCACGGTCCCGGTCCCGGTGAGGACAGCGGCCGGCTCTTCCCGTGACCTGGAGGGCCCTGTCGGAAGCAGCTTGAGGACCCAGAGTTCCCCAGAGTCTCCTACCAGACTTGGTCTCTACCCGCCCCTCACGCCACAGTAGAGGGAATGGTGCGTTCCGCAGGCGGCAGCATGTGAGTATCCATGAGGCCTCACGCCTAGGTGACACTGGCAGTGTCCACTTGTAGCACATAGGTAATAATCATGTCAGCAGTCTGCGTGTGTAACACCTGTAAGTACAGGTGCGGGTGGCACAAACATGGGTGATGCAGATACACCCAGGCAGGGCCACACACAGCACCATGCAGGTCATATGGGAAGGAATCCGCAGACTCCTCCCACGAGCAGCGCACATACGGGAGCATGCGGGAATGTTTTAATACACAGAGCAGCAGGTGCAGGTAACAGGAGGTGGTACACACAGGCTGTTTGCAGGCAAACGCACAGAAGTAGCCTACAGCAGAACGCACACACACGACATACCAGGTAAAATGCAAGACTCACGTGGCAACACAAATGACCACCAGCAAACAAGTGACAGGCACAAGTGACAAAAGATGGTGACACACTCAGGTAACATGAAGGCACCATGGACACAGGAAATACAGACAGTGCACTCCAGCAGCCTGCATGGTCATAACAACACACCTGAGCAGCCTGCATGGTTATAATAACACACGTGAGCAACCCATTCACTCCGCGGGTGAGTGAATGTGTAGGTTGCATGTAGATGGCATGCAGTTAATACACACATAATTCATGGAACAGCCCTTAAAGAAATGCAGCCAGCTGGTACACACATAGAGATAACACGCACACAAGATCCACACTCAGCATCAAGGGAGCATATGATCAGGAGACATTCAGGTAACGTACTGGAGCATAAGTGTAGCACACAGGTCACATACGCAGAGATAACCTCCAGATAGCAGCACATGAGAAACACGGATAACACACTCACTGGGAACACAGTAGCACGTAGATCACTGGGAAGGAGCACATGTGTCACACGCAGGTGACACGCAGAAGCTTACACATGTAGGACCTACATAGGCAACAGGCATTGGCAGCCCATAACTCACAACCCTGGACAATTCATATGGGGACCAGACAGGTAAGGCACAGGTTACTCACACAAGTAACAGATACCACCCATAGGATGCACATCCATAGATACACGGGCAGCACACAGGTAACACACACATGGCTGATTCTGACCCCAGGCTCAGAGGTAAGATTGGAGAAGGTCCAGATATGGACCCAGTATTACTTCTATCCTGAATGCCAGATGCTCTGGGAAATGCAACCTGTTTGGAAACTAGGGCGGGGTGGAGAAGGATAGTTGGCCTGACCTCCTTGCTTGGTCCTAAAAAAGAGATGGCTGTGTTAGTGCATTAGGCTGACCCCTCCTTGCTACGGCACATCACAATTCTAACTCATTATCTTAAGATCATCCACAGAAAAGAACATCACGATATTTAAATAAGGTAACTCACAGGAGTTCATTTCCTTTTTCAGCATCACTGGTGCAGTAAATACTTTGCAGTGAAGCCTTCATTTTTTAGGTTTTAAAAAAAGAGCTTATGCAGACACTACTTTTTGACTTGCTTCATAAATCTTCCCGGTTGTGTCCTACTGCCAAGGCCTGTCTAAGCACCCCTCCGCTTATTGGAAGTGGGTTTTTACTGGGATGTTAAAACTGCTGGGCTGAGACTGGAGAGACCCCCTCAGATCCTAGGAGGCCTCCAGCAACTCTGGGAATCACAGTGGAGCTGGTGTTAGGTGACACTTGAGTTTACTGCACCCATTGCTAATACCTCAGAGAAAGGGGAGGCCCAGTACCTTTGGGAATTTTATAATAAAACAGTGGAAAGTGATGCTGCACCTGGACATTCCATCCTGAGAGCAGTTTCAAATCCTTACCCTTCAAGAGACTTGGGCATACTCTGTTTCAGCACTCATAAGTCCCCCAGCACTTGCCAAGGTGGGCCGAGGGAGGAAGCTGTACCTGGGAGGTGGTGTTATCCACCAGGTCCCCTAGGGGAACCCCTACCAGGATGGGGTGAGGATGCAGTTTCACAGATGTTTGCCTGTGAGGCAGCTGTGATCTAAGCTCACTTTCGTCTCTTCTTCCTATGGCATGCACAAGGCGTAAGAACAGGGCAAAAGTCTCAAGTTCAGGTGGAAATACATTAAATTTCAAAATGTTTCTGTCTTTTCATGTTTGGCCTGATGGAGATACATACGGAGGTTTTGGCATGTGTATGTAGGCATTTACTAGTTATGTAACCCTGACCAAGTTCTTTATCTATAAAATAGGGATAATTAGACTTACCTCCTCACATGACTGTAAGGATACATGAATAAATATAGGATCCTCATCCTTTCATTGAAGCCATTCTAACTGAATTGGCCAGAGTCCAGGTCTGCTGCAAAACCTGGTCCTGCAGGAACTATGACTTGTCCCTGGCAGAGATTGTGTCCTTTGGGCGCAGCACAGCCTTGGACTCAGGTTACTTGGGAAATTAAAGGCCCTTCTGCAAACTCCCTGTCACAACTCAGCTGTGATAGGACTGGCACCCCTCACCCTTTGCACCCAGACTCCAGATGCTCCCATTGGTGTCCACCATGGGATGGACTTGGGAGCTGGACATTTTTATTACAGCATCTCTGCCCAAGCTTACCCCAAGCTCTCCTCCCAGTATGTCACCTGTCCCCAGTGCACGCAGTGGAGCATAGAGAAGGGAGGCTCTGTGTGAATTAAAAATGCATCAAGGCTCTCAAAAGACATCAAACTCAAATTCAGTTTTCAAGAACAAAATGCATTTCATGGTACAGCATTGCAATTACTTTGCATTATAAACACCCAGACCCTTTCAGAGCTGTCTCCATCTCCTCATTTCTTATGCATGATCTTAACGCAGCATGATACCCACCTTAGTAGTATTTAAAAGCTCGTAATGCACAAATGTATTTAAAAGGAAAAAGGACACAGATTCTCTGAGGATAATTATGTGATTGATAATAGCTCATTTTCTAAGTCTCATGTTATATAAAACTCACCCCATAGGTCCACCAGAGACCTTGATGGAGCTTTGCCACATGTCATTCAGCATGCATTTTCTGATTTTCTACCATGAGCCAGTCTCTGTGTGTTACTGATGGCATAAAACTTTGCAAGACAGAGAGAGCCCCTGCCTTCAAGGAGGTTTCAGTCTAGAGAGGAACACAAAGAAGGACTGAGAAATCCTACCAACAAAGTTAAACTAATAGTCATTAAAAGGAAAACTACAGGAGTATGAGAACATAAAGCAGAGAGATTCAGGAGAGAAGTCCTGAGGAAGCAACATTTGAGCTGAGATTTTTGAACCAGGCAGCTGAGTGAGATTACAAAGCCTGGCGTTTCCCTGAAGGTCACACAGATTGTCAGTGGTGAAAACAGTGCCCGTGGATATTCAGATCTGACAGTCTGTCTCCCAAGACTGTACCCAACCACCTTACTGGCATAGCTTACAGCCTCCCTCGCCTTTGGGAAAGGGAGAGGGTAGACTCCTTATCCTTAGTGCCACCTATCGGCCCTTAAGAGCTGTGATCAAATCCCTCATGATGCCCCAGTTAAGAGCTCTGCAGGGGACATAGACATGTTTGGAAAAGTTACCACCTGAGAAAGACCATGGCTCATCAGGAAACCAGAAGTTTCCCCAGAAACGCTATCCTGATGCTTTTGTCTCAGTGAGTTTGGAGACACAAACCTAAGGACCATTACATTGCCCCAAATTATTTTCTGCCTCTTCCGAATAGAATCCCTTTCTCACCTGCTACCCACTCTACTCCTGCATGAGGAACCTTGAGAGGAGTAAGGGCTCAGTCCCAGTCATGTGCATTCTGCTGCCGTGGGGATCACACTGACTTTGACAATGTTGTCGGAAAGAATGTGACAAATAGTGGTGATCGATAACCCAACCTCCAGGGAAGGGGAACACATAGCCCTGAGATCACACCCCACATGGGCAATAGGCCTGTATGTTTATGTGGCCACTGGGTGGTCACCCAGCTCTCCAGGTTCACCCTCTCCCGTGCATGTAGGAGCTTGTCTTAGTCCATCCATTTTGTACTGCTAAAACAGAATACCACAGACTGGGTAATTTATAAAGAACAGAAATTTACTTCTGATAGTTCTAAAGGCTGGAAAGTCCAAGATCAAGGTACTGGCATCTGGCAAGGTCCTTCTTGCTGCATCATAACTTGGCAGAAGGCATCACATGGTGGAAGGACAAAGAGAGGGTGAGAGAGAGCAAAAGGGGACCGAACTCCCCCTTTTATAATGAACCCATTCCTGCAATAATGGCATTATCACTCACTGTCCCCTCAGGGCCTAATCACCTCTCACTACACCCCACCTTTCAGCACTGTTGCTTTTGGGATTAAGTTTCCAACATGCTTTTTGGGGGACACATTCAAACCACAGCAGAGCCATTGACTCTTGTCCCCTTTGTAGGACCATCCAAGAGCTTAGGTTGAACATATCAGGAATCCTACCCCCAGCTGGAAAGCATCTGTGGAGAATATTTTTACGTATTTAACCTTTGACAATCATAGTGCCCATCAAGTATGTCCCCTACAGGGGAGGGCACAAGACCCCAGGATCCCCCATCAGAATTTCTGACCAGGGGTTTCATACCAGAGCCATGGGCCTCTCTGCAATGGTGTTGGCTGGGTAGTCCAGGAAATGCCAAGTTCTGTAGGTTGATTCTCACAGAAAAAAAAAAAAAAAAAAAAACGGGTCTGAGAGTCACATTGACATAGAGAAGAGGAAGGAAGAAGGCTTGGTGAGTATGTAGGTCCCTCCCCATTGAGGCCCCGTGGCTTAAAGGCACCCCTGCCTCCAACAAGTTTTGGTGAAGTGTGCAGTAAAGTTCGTGTGTTGGGAATCCCCAAGACCACCCTCAGGTTTAATAATTCATTAGAAGGACTCATAGGACTCAGGAAAGATGTTATACTCTGAGTTATGATGTATTTTCATGAAAGGATACAGATAAAATCAGCAAAAAGGAAAAGTGCATAGGTCAGAGTCCAGGAGAAGCCAGGTTCAAACTTCCAGGTGTCTTGTACCAGTTAAGTCAGATGGAGAGCACTTAATTCTCCCAGCAACAGTGTGTGACAACACACATGAAGTACTGCCACCCTGGGAAGCTCCCCCAAGCCTTGGTGTGTATAGCTTTTGCTGACAAGGCCCAGTGCAAAATGAAAATGCAGGGCCCCTCATTCAAAAATGAATGAAAAAAAATGCATTTTCTTCAAAAATGAATAATTGTTAGTAACAACAGAGCATTAAACCAAGCATGGATCTCTCCAAAATGCAGGGCCCTGAGTGTATGCCCATGAAGCTGGCCCTGCCCTCATGAACACAGCAGTTTAGGAGTGGATGTTGTTGGAAAGAGCATGTGCAAAGGCCCCGAGGCAGGAGCCTGCCTGGAGGGTGGGGAACTCTGCATTAAAACAGTGTGTGCAGAGCAGAATAAATGCAGAGAGAAAGAGAGAGCTGAGGCGAAGAGAAAATGGGAACCTCACCACATGGTCCTGTAGGCCATTCCCAGGAGGCAGGCTCCACCATGAGAGGAAGGCCAGCTGCTGGAGTATTGGGAGGAGAGGGGTACCATAGGCCTAGCTAGCAGGACCCCACTTTACCAAGGCATGATTTATTTTCAGTAAAATTCACCTATTTGAATGTACCTTTCATGAACTGCAGGCACTGTAGACAGTCCCCATTCCCATGTGCTCTCCCACCTGCAGACCAGTTGCTCCCTCACACACTCCCCCTCTCCAGAGTGCAGTGAGTGTCAACTCCTTAGGGAAGCCCATGCTGACCTCCTCTGATCAGGTCAAATTGCACCACAGGTTCCCACAGCACCACGAATCTCTCCTCATAGCTGTCTCAGCTTCCTTCACATGAGTGTTTGTGGCTATTGAATTCAAGTCCATCTCTCACTAAACTGTGAGCAGCACAAGAGCAGGGGCTATGTCTGTCTTGAGTCACCATAGAGGCCCCATCACTTGAATGAACATGGCCCAGAGTGGTTGTGCAAAATAGAATTACTGAATGAGTGAATCAATGACAACCTATAAAACTGGAAGATAGTAAAACCATTTGACACCCAATGCTGGCTAAGCTGTGGGAAGACGGGCATTGCCACTCCCTACTGTGCAGTGCTCACTGGTCTCTTCTTTCTGGAGTGTCAGTGACAGTTCGCATTAGATATGATAAAGTTTCTTTGGCCCACTGATCCAGTTTCCAGAATGTATCCACAATACCTGATGTATACAAAGATATATCTCTGAGTATGTTATGTACTTATAAAGGCAGTTATACTCCATAGATACCTATAAAGGTGAAAATACCCATTTCCAATTACATGGCCATGGTTAAAGAGGGACTCAGGCATCCATAAGATGAGATGCTATTCATTACCACATCAACATGACTCAGTCAGCCTCCTGGGAGAGCCCAGGGTCTGGGTGTGCCTTTCAAGGCTCCCCAGGTGACTCTGAAGTTCAACCAGAGGACAAATCATGCTAGAGAAGAAACATCAATGCCATTAAAAATAAAGTTAGACTGTATTGTTACATTGTATTGTTAAGAAAAAAGCCCAATATTTTCTAACCTGTAACCCCATCTCCCCATTTCCCCCACCCCCAGCACCTGGTAACTACCATTATACTCTCAGCTTCTATGGGTTTGACTTTTTTTGATTCCACATGTAAGTGAGATCATGTGGTATTTGTCTTTCTGTGTTTGGCTTATTTCACTTAACATAATGTTCTCCAGGTTCATCCATGTTGTCACAAATGGCAGGACTTCCTTCTTTTTAAGGCTGTATAATATTCTAATGTGTGTGTGTCTAGATAGAGAGACAGAGGTAGAGATATTTTGTATTTATCCACTCATCCTTTGAAGGACATTCATGTTGTTTCCGTATCTTGGCTATCGTGACCAATGCTGCAATGAACATGGGAGTGCAGATCTCTCTCTTCAAGATCCAGATTTCATTTCCCTTGGATATATATACTCAGAAGTGGGATTGCTGGAGCATATGGTAGTTGTGTTTTTAATTTTGGAGGGAACTTCTCTGGCGACTTCAGTTAACAATTTCTGTATTGTATATTTGAAATTTGCTAAGAGGTAGATCTTAAGTATTCTCACCAAATGAAGGGATGGAGGGAGGAAGGGAAGGGAGGAGGGAAGAAAAGAGAAAGGGAAAGAAGAGAAAGGAAAGAAAGAAAGAGGAGGGAGAAAGAAGGGAAGACATAGTAACTATGTGAGGTGATGGATATGTTAACTACCTTCATTGTGGCGATCATTTCACAAGGTAGACAAAACATCAAGTTGCATACCTTAAATATACATAATTCCTGTTTCTCAATTATACTTCATTAAATCTGAAGAAGACAGTTATAGTATGAATTCATTTTCATGAAGACAATGCACAAATGTGTAAGTGTATACACAAGCTCTCACATGCACAGAACCTGAAAAGCTATGAAATATTTGCCACAGTTTTCTCAGTGGCATAATTATAGATGGTTCTTTTCCTTCCTTTTGGTTATCAATAATTGATAAATTTTCCATAATAAAATTGCTTCTAAGCTTCCAAACATAGTTGTTGGCACATGGATACTGCAGAATGGATATGTAAGATATTTTTAGTACTAATAATACTATCACAAGAGGAAAAATCCCAAAACTCATGATTTTATAGACTGATATAAATGATTGAGAGTTGGAAATGAATAGAAGTAAATATGTATACCCGGAGTCTTAAACCACTAAATTTTTTTCTAGTAATTGCTCAAGAAAATGCTCTTTAAAAATTAATGAATGCACACCAATAAATAGATGATTTCCTGGGATAAGCCCAAAACTTGATTCATTGTTCAAAAAAAAAGTGATGAGTGGAAGTGTTTCACTCAGGAAGCAGCAGAAATCTCTAAGCAATCAGGGGAGACTTCATGAGAACAAGTGGAAGGTCTGAGGGTTCATCATGAGAACCAGCTGATTTCCAGGCTGGTTCCTTGCAGGGCTGTCCTAAGAGAGGACACTGAGAATTATTGGGCCAAAGAGAAACCAAGTTGACAGTTCCTCCAAGCCTGGCCCTCCAGCCCAGCACTGCAGCTTCCCTATCTGCATTCGAGAGTCTGTGCAGGAGCCAAAGAGAGGACGGGAGGAGGTGTGGGAGAGTGATCCCTTCTGATTGTGGACAGACATGCTGTCTTGAAGAGTGCTTAGCATCCTCAG
Source organism: Papio anubis (assembly GCF_008728515.1). Lineage (NCBI taxonomy): Eukaryota > Metazoa > Chordata > Mammalia > Primates > Cercopithecidae > Papio > Papio anubis. The sequence continues at coordinate 125,600,631 of NC_044984.1, read as the reverse complement.
GTATAATCAGAGTTCCTGCACCGCAGCCTCCAATTTCTAATCAACCTTCAGAAGACAGAAGGAAAGCCAATCTCAAAACCCAGCAAAATGACTGATAAAGCCTACTTCACAGACTCAGAGGAGCATGAATGGAAACTATTAACTCACCCTCTGATCTTCCCCAGGCCTCTGATATCACAGTGGTGCTACAGTCTCCTGCTAAGGAATGAAACTCACAGGGGAAGCCAGGTGAGGAAAAGTAATACATTAACTGTCACTTGCAGCTGAAGAGTAATGGGGCAGCCTCCAGGACTCACCACATTGCAGAGCCCTCGTTCTCTGCCAGGAACATCCACGTTAGATTCTTCTTTGCTGATTGCTTTTCTCGGAAGGCTGTTGTTGCAGGTGGGGCTGGACAGAAAGTGTCCTAGGTGGGGAATGTGAGACGCCTGGGCTGGGACCCCAGAAGGCAGGTGAGTTCTAAGCCCCTGCTACTCCAGGTGTAGCAGTAGGACCTACAGCACAGAATCCTCTGGGAGCCTGTAAGAAATGCAGAATCCCAGGCCCCTGCCCAGACCTAGGAATCAGCAACTGCCATTTAACTAGTGCTCTAAGGAATGTGGGGCTGAGCCATAGCCAGGAGGGAAGCTACTTTCTCCAGTAGCAGCACCACACAGAGGGTCAGGAAATGCACGTGCTATGGCCATGTTGGTTAAGGTGAGATCAGCTGTGAGCCACTGAAAACCACCAACACAGGAGCTTAAACAAGACAGGAGTATACTTCTCTCTCACAAAACACTATAGAGAAGTATAGTCCAGACCTGGTGTCATCATTCATCTCCATAAGGGAGGGGGAATCCTCCATCTTGCTTCCCACACGTCCTCAATATTTGACCCTCCTCACGTTCCATGATGGCTGCTTGAGTTCCAGCCTCCGCACTGCACTCCATCAGTCTGGGACAGGGAGACCACCATCCTTATCTGACTCTACTCTCCCACCTTCTCCAGTCACCTCCACACTTGGGCGCAGCTTCACACAAAGCCTGGCAGCCGTGGCCTGCATCCTGGGACGAGCCCTGGGAAACCCTAAGTAATTCTCCCGTGGAGAATGGCAGGAGGATCTTTGTGCCCTGTGTCCCCAACCCCACATGGAAAGAGCCTGAGCGGCATCCATCTACAGGACCCACCAGGGAGGAAAGAGAAAGTCACTTCACTTAGGAAACATCTCTCAAAACCCAGGAGATCTGCAGGACAGGGAGTAGAATGGAGGGAGGGTGCTGTTTGCAATCTCACTGACAATCACAGCTTGTTAACCTAATAGAAGCAGAGGAGTCTCCAGAATATGTGAGCAGGCTGGGCAGCAGGCATCAGTCTGGCCATTATCTCACTCATCTAGACAGACTCCATTAGACCATTGCTCGCTCTTTCTTTTTTTTGAGACGAAGTCTTCCTCTGTCGCCGAGGCTGAAGTGCAGTGTCGCTATCTTGGCTCACTGAAACCTCTGCCTTCTGGGTTCAAGCAGTTTTCCTACCTCAGCCTCCCAAGTAGCTGGGATTAAAGGTGCGCACCACCGCATCGAGCTAATTTTTTTTTATTTTCAGTAGAGATGGGGTTTCACCATGTTGACCAGGCTGGTCTCAAACTCCTCACCTTGTGATCCGCCCACCTCGGCCTCCCAAAATGCTGGGATTACAGGCATGAACCACAATACCCGGCCTCCATTGCTCTTCCTTGATTAAATCTTCTCTAATGATGTCTGTCCAGGGAGGGAGAGAATAACCATATCTGCTGGAGGAGATGTGAGGGTGGCAGGTGGTGCCCCTTCCAGACCTGCCCACACAGCCCCTCATTCTCCCTCAGCCCTAAGTCAGGAGCAACCAGTGCATGGGCCTTCCTGCCGTGGGGGGACATCCAGGAGGCCCCCGGATGTGAACAAGAAACACTGCCCTGCTGGCTGAAGGGAATGAAGGAATAGTTCTTGTCCAGCAGTGGCCCTAAGGGGGTTTCCAGGGCTGATCCATAAAGAATCAGGAACCTCAGCTCACTCCAACTCTGGAGCCATTCTTAGAAGTTAGCCATAGCCTGACTAGATCTCCTATATCACATGATAGTTCTTGACTTCCTGGGTGGACACCACGGCATCTGGGGGAGAGACAGGTAAGAGGCCCTTACACTGTCATGGGATCCTCAGAGTGTCACTTCACCAGCCAGAAACCTCTGTGGCTGGCAGCACCTTCTGCCTGAGTATTGTTCATGCCCACTGGGCTCATTATGTCCACTCAGCCCAGCAGGCTGCGCTCAGCTCACACTACTGGCCCAGATCCCACACCTGCCAAGGGCGAGCCAACGTAGAGCAGCAAGGGGTGTGTGAGCGAGCAAGTGTGGGGTCTGGCCACTGTGTACAACCAGGCACACAAACTGCTGCGGTGGGGTGGGCAGCTCCAGGGGCCAGTACAGGTGCCAGCTCCATGTGAGGCAGCAGCTGGACCAGATGTACCACATGTGGCTTCCATTGCAGGCACCTGTGTCTGGACAAGGAATGTGGTGGTGTCCAGAAACTTGGAGACACCAGGAACTTCAGGGCCCCAAAGAGGGTGTCACAGCCTTGGCTTGGGGAGCTCCTAGGTCTGGGCTCTCCGAAGGGCTACAGCTCTTCTCTCCTCATCCCGTACAACATGGCAAGTGGGGGAGGGGGCATGTTTCAGCCCTGTTTGTGTTACAGCTCTTTCAGTTCCACCAATCAGCAGAACTGAGTTCTTGTCCTGCGTCCAGGAAGCATGAGGTACTCAGACAACTGGAGGGTCAGCAAGGCAGAGATGAGCTTCATTGAATAACAGAACAGCTCTCAGGAGACCTGAAATGGGTAGCTTCTTTCTGCAGGCAGGTCATCCCAAGTGTCCAGCTCTCAGTAAACAGGAGAGCCACAGTAGGTAGCTCCTTTCTGCAGGCAGGTCGTCCCAATGACTGTACAGCTCTCAGTGGAGAGGAGACCCACAATTGGTAGATCCTCTCTGAAGCTGGTAGTCCCAACATCTGTGTGAGTCTGACTGAGTAGGGGGTTTTTATGGGTTCAGAAGGGAGGAAGTGTGTGCTGCCATGGGCAGGCCCAGAAAAAGCACCATAAGCTCTCACTCCAGGCCATGGACTCCACCCAGAACTGGCAGCCTGGACCTCATGCTTCAGGCCATTTCCATCATTTTTCCAGAGTTGAGTCCAAGTTCCAGGGAGCTTCTGTAGCACCAAAGTATCAAGAAATGGAATCGGATCCCCACTTCTGTAGCTGAGAGCCTGCACACTGCTCATTCGTCTCAGTATTCTCCAAGTCCCCAGAAAGACAATAAAGAGGGAAGAGGATGGGGGAAGAGAACATTTCCAATGTAGTTAAAGTGCACCATGGTGACATGCCAGGAGAGAGGTGGCAGCCAGAGGATGGGAACTGTAGCTTGTTCCTGCCATGGTGCCTGCAGGCAGCCTGTCTTCCAGGGTGAAGTATTCACCAAAGCCTCACCCCACCTCAGGGAGGGTGGTCCCTCCTCCCAGCTCCCTCAGGTCTTTTTATCTACACTAAGGGGGAAATGCTATCACTGGAGTAACACTTGTGAGGGTTACCAGCCTAGACACAAACCCACTAAAAGGCTGAGATTTATTAAAAGGCTGAGATTTATTGTAAGATGATAGAACATTTCTTCTACCACACATATTACCCCCATGACAACAAGAATATAGAACAACAGGAACTAACTACAACTGGAAGAGATGCAAGATGCAGACTCTATGAGGATGAGTGTACAGGAAAAGTCCAAAGTCAAGAATAAAGACAAAAGGAAGGACACGAGGAATTTGAAGCCTCTGGCACCTACAGCTACAGCAAACATTAAATAGCCCAACTCCTAACCAGGTAACATAAGTCTTCATATTAAAGTCCTTGTTACCTCAGTTCCTAAAACCCAGTACAAAACATTCAGCTTTTAACAACAATAACAACAAAAATTGCAAGACTACAAATGACAAGAAAAAAACCAAGCATTAGAACTAGGTTCACATATGACTAAATATTGAAATTATCAGACAGGGAATTTAAAATAACTATGATTAATATGTTAAGAGCTATAATAGAAAATGTATACAATGTGCAAGAACAGATGGCTAATGTAAGCAGAGCTGTAAAGACTAAGAAAAAAATCAAAATGAAATACTAGAAATAAAAAGCCCTTTAACAGAAACAAAGAATGCCTTTGATAGGCTCATCAGTAGACTAAATGCCATTGAGAAAACAATCAGTGAGCTTGAAGACAGGGTCATAGAAATTTCCCAGACATAAATGCAAAGAGAAAAAAGATTGGAACAAATAACACCCAAATCTGTGAGGCAACTGTAAAAAAAAAAGTAACAAATGTGTAATTGGAGCATCAGAAAAAGAAATTAGAGGAAAGGGTCAAAAGAAACATCTGAAATAATAGTAACTGAGAACTTTCCAAAATTAACAACAGATACTAAACCACAGATCCAGAAAGCTCAGAGAATACAAAGCAGGATAAATACAAAGAAAATCTTGATGTTTCATATTAAAATTGTGGAAAGCAAAGACATAAAATCTTGGTCAGAGGAAAAAACGCCTTACTTATAGATGAGCAAGAATAAGAATTACAGCAGATTTCTTGTCATGAACCATACAGGCAAAAAAGACAGTGGAGTGAAATACTCAAGTTATTGAAAGAAAAAAATCACCAATGTAAAATTAACATAATACCCAGTAAAATGATTATATAAAGGTGAATGAGGCTGGATGTGGTGGCTCATGCCTGTAATCCCACACTTTGGAAGGCCGAGGCAGGTGGATAACTTGAGCTTAGGAGTTAGAGACCAGCCTGGGCAACATAGTGAGACCCCATCTCATTAAATTAAATTAAATCAAATTAGTGAAGGAGAATAAGCACTATTTCAGACAAAACTTGAGGGAATTAGCCAGCAGAACTTCCCCGTAAAAAAATGTATGAAGAATTTCTGTAGAGAGAAGGAAAATGATACAATCAGGATGTAAACTTAGATCTACATAAAGAATGGAAGAGCATCAGAGAAAAGTAAATGGAGGTGAAAGAAAATATATATATATATATATTTTGCTCTTGATTGATCTAAAAATAGCTGTTTAAAGTTGTTATAGCATCGATGTATTAGATAATTATACCACATAGACAAGTGAGCTGGATGATCACAGGGCATGGGGCCAGAGGGAATTGAGATACAATGTTATAAGATACCTGTATACCTGTGGTATACTCTTATTTGAAGATGGATTTAGATTAAAATCTATATTTCAATCTCTAGGGCAATCACTAAAAATAAAATAAAAACTAGTTAAAAATAGACATTGGGCATGGTACCTTATGCCTGTAATCCCAGCACTTTGGGATGCTGAGGTAGGAGAATCACTTAAGTCCAGGAGTTTGAGACCAGCCTGGTCAACAGAGCGAGACCTCATCCCACAAAAAAAAAAAGAGTTAAAACTTGCCAGGTGCAGTGGTGCATACCTGTAGTCCCAGCTACTTGAGATGCTGAGGTGGGAGGACTGCTTGATCCCAGGAGGTTGAGACTGCAGTGAGCTGTGATCATGCCATTGCACTCCATCCTAGGTGACAGATTGAGACCCTGTCTCTAAAAATTAATTAATTAAAAGTATATGCATTGAAATCAAAAAGTAAGTCTAAATTCTACCAAACATTTAAATAAGAAATTATTCCAATTCTAAAAGTCAAAATAGATGGAGATATATTCCATATTCATGGATGGGAAGAGTCAATATTGTTAAGAAATGAATTGTTCAAGATTGACTTATGGATTAATTGAAATCCCAATCAGCATCTCAGCAAGGTATTTTGTAGATATTGACAAACTGATTCTAAAATTTATGTGGAAAGACAAAAGGCCTAGAATAGCCAATATAATTCTGAGGAAGAACACAGTATGGTGACTCATACTTCTTGATATGAACAATTACCATAAAGCTAAATAATCAAGACAATGTGGTACTGGAAGGGAAACAAATAGACACGTATGCCAATGGAATAGAATGGAGAACCCAGAACTATAACCATACAAGTATAGTCCACTGATCTTTGATGAAGGAGCAAAGGCAAGTCAATAGTGAGAGGAGAGACCTTCGAACAAATGAGGCTAGTACAACTGAATGTCCATTAAGATATCCATAGGCAGAAAGAACGTGTCTTGACTTCAGCTTTACACCTTATGCAAAAGTTATTTTTTAAAGGATTCTATATTTAAATTTAAAACAAACTGTAGCCCTTTTAGAAGAAAATCTTTTGGATCTAGGTTTTGCTGAAGAGTTCCTAGACATGATACCAAAAGTACAACTGACAAAAGACAAAATTGATAAATTGAACTTTATTAAAATAAAACTTCTCTTTGGCAATTTCTCAAAGATGTCAAAGCAAAATTACCATTTGAACCAAGCAATCCCTTATTGGGTATATACTCAAAGGAATATAAATTGTTCTACCATAAAGACATGTGCACATGTATGTTCATCACAGGACTGTTTGCAATAGCAAAGACATGGAATCAACCTAAATGCTCATCAATGGTAGATTGGATAAAGAAAATGTGATAGATATACAACACAGAATCTTACACAGCCATAAAAAAAGAGTGAGATCACGTCCTCTGCAGCAACATGGATGGAGCTGGAGGCTGTCATCCCAAGTGAACTAACAGGAACAGAAAGCCAAATACCATATGTTCCCACTTACAAGTGGGAGTTAGACATTGAGCACACATGGACACAAAGAAGAGAACAACAGACACTGGGGGGCCTACTTGAGAGTGGAGGGAAGGAGATGGATGAAGATTGAAAAATTACCTTACTGGGTACTATGCTTAATACTCTGTACATCAAACCCCTGTGACATGCAATTTACCTGTAACAAACCTGCACATGTATCCCTGAACCTAAAATAAAAGTTAAAAACATAAATAAATAAAACTTTTGCTCTGTGAAACACTCTGTTAAGAGAATGAGAAGGCAAGCCACGGACTAGAGGAAAATAATTGCAAAACACATATCTAATAGAGGAAGTGCGCTCTCTCTCTCTCTCTCTCTCTCTCTCTCTCTCTCTCTCTCTCACACACACACACACACACACACACACACGCACACACACACACACACACACACAATGGTATGTCAGAGGGGCACAAGATCCAAGATCCAACTGAGAAAGCTCTCAATGGCCAAAGCTGGAATAATTTGAGCAATAAAATCATTAAAGTAGTATTGGATAATAATCCATCAAGTAAGTATCCATGAGTCTATACTGATATCAGTGGCTGAATTAATAAATGGGGAAGAATAGACATCTCCCATGCAGAAGAATTCAAAATAATTTCTGCAAAGCCTCCCTCCTTGAGGAGGTAGAACATAACTCCACATTCCTTTAGTGTGGGCTATGCACAGTGGCTTCCTTCCAAACAGAATGGAATGGGGAGACAGGGAGGGAATAATTTCCCATCGGAGAAACCGGACAAACACTACCTCAGCTCAGTGATTAAGGTCATCATCAACATATAAGTCATATGTCAACATACAAGTCAACATATAAGTCATGTTGATAGCATGTACATACCCTTGACATGATGCGATGAGAATGACACTTTACCTCTATGGTCTTCCTCCCCAAAACCCGTAACCCAAGTCAGGCATGAGAAAAACATCAGATCCATCCCAACTGAAGCACATTCTACAACATACCTGATCATTAATCCTTAAAACTGTCAAGGTCATAAAAAAAAGAGACTTAGAAACTGTCATGGCCAGGAAGAACCTAAGGAGACGTGGCTACTAAGTGTAATGTGGCATCTGAAATAGTATCCTACAAGGGAGAAAGAATACAAGGGAACACCTGGAGAAATTGGAATAAAGTACTACTTTAGATGATACAGCATTAATATTGGTTCATTATCTGTAACAAATGTGCCATATTAACATAAGATGTTAATAATAGAGAAAACTAGGTGTGGGTTACATGGAGACCTTCTGTATTATTTTCACAATTTTTCTATAAACCTAAAATGTTCTAAAATGTTTATGTTTTTAAATAAGACAAGGAGAACAGAACACAGGAATTCAATCTGTGGACAGTAGGAATTCTTTATGAAGACAAAACCATCAGGTCAATAATGGGATCGATATGCAGCCAAGTCTCACCTTTTGATTTACACAGTGCTGATTTTAATTGCTTATGCTGGAGGGCCCTGACTTTCGCTAATAAAAATGACTGGTTGAACTCTCTCCTTCCCATGAGAGGAACTGCATGATAAATATTCACCAGTTAAAAAATACACAAGGTCAATCTACAGTTATGACTGCAATGAAGCTTTTAACTGAACTTCTTATTAATTACAGCATGGTCTACATTTGGAAAGACAGGCACCTAGATGCAGGAGACACATTGTTTATTCAAACTGTAGACAATGCTTAGGGCAGATATTGATGAGCAGATAACTTGTTTAAAAAAACAGCTCTGCATGGCCCACCACAGGCTGAGAACCACGGATCAGTACCCTGGAGGTCTGCCATAGAGTTCTTTCCACTCAACCCACAATCTAGTCCCATCCTTATATTCCAGAAAGTCTAATTAATAGCCACCCTAGCCATGGGAAAATCCATTGAGATTCAGGAAAACAATCCTGATCTCCAGAGTAAACTCATGAATAAGAAAAAAATATAATGACGCTGCAAAAGATTTGCAACGCAAACACATCATAAAAAGAAGAAAATGTTCTTCTTGGAAAAGATTTTCAAGTGAAGCAAGTAAAATTCACAGCATGGCTGTTTTCTTTTATCAATGAGATAAAAGAACACACTGCATCACATCAAGAAGAAGCCATCTGGATAAAATGTGCTGTGCAGCAGAATGAAAACCACAGTAGACTAAATAAAACCTTTGTTGAAAGCAGGAAATGGAGAACTGACCCCGAAAAAAATACAAGTTTGGTAAGTAACTATTATTTTATAAAATATATCCAAAATATCAAGAAAATGTAAAAGTAAAATAAAAAGAGATGATGATAAACACAAAGGACACAGCACAGATTCCCAACTCGTGAACAACGGGAGTCCCTAACGGAGATGAATGCACATCTCAAATATGCCATCAGAGCTGCAACTTAGAAAGGATAGCATAAAAGGCCTGGGATTTGAAAGAGTGGCATGTCTATGTTCTACTAAAAACTGAAGAATGAAAACAATATCAATACATAATCTGGTTAAAAATTAAATTGTAAGGGAAAGAATCTTGAAATTTTCCAAAGAGATCAGATGAGGGTAAGTTGACTTTCACATAAAATTATATTAACTTCTGAATTTCTCTTCTTCATTAAAGAATCATACCTAGGCCAGGCACAGTGGCTCACGCCTGTAATCTCAACACTTTGGGAGGCCAAGGTGGGTGATCACAAGGTCAGGAGATCGAGATCATCCTGGCTAACATGGTGAAACCCCGTCTCTACTAAAAATACAAAAAAATTAGCCAGGTGTGGTGGCGTGCGCCTGTAGTCCCAGCTACTCGGAAGGCTGAGGCAGGAGGATGGTGTGAACCCGGGAGGCAGAGCTTGCAGTGAGCTGAGATGCGCCACTGCACTCCAGCCTGGGTGACAGAGCGAGACTCCGTCTCAAAAAAAAAAAAAAGAAAGAAAGAAAAACAATCATACCTATAGATGTTTCTGGGGAAAAGGATGTGACATCAGAATTGTGTATCTTGATACTTACAAAGAAAAAAAAAACAAAAGATACTCTCCTTTTTTATCAACTTAAAATGTTCACATGGCAAGTGTTCACTCAGCAAAGTACTTCAGAACAAATTCCATAATCATCAGAGAACCAGTGAACAAAGAGGGTGCAGAGATAAGGAGAGGCAACAGATGATAAAGCTATCAGTTCTCCAAGGAGACATAGCAGTCCTCACTGTGTATGCACCAAACAACAGAACACCCCAATACATGAGGCAAACTGATGAACTGCAAGGAGAAATGGCCAATTCAGATACTGACTGGGTTAGAACAAACACCCAAAACTTGGAGAGTAGTGCTCAATATCATATGCCATTAGGGAACTGAAAATTCAGACAATCAGATGTCACTACACACCTATTAGTATGGCTAACATTCAACACACTGACAACACAAAATCCTGGTGAGGATGTGGAACAACAGAAACTCATTCACTGCTGGCAGGAATGCAAAATGGTGCGGCTACTTGGCAGTCTCTTATAAAACTAAAGTCTCTTATAAAACTTACCATACAGTCCAGCAATCATGCTCCTTAGTATTTATCCAAATGGGATGAAAACTTACTTCCACACATAAACCTGCACAAAAATGCTTATATTAGCTTTACTCATCACTGCCAAAACGTGGAAGCAACGAAGCTGTCCTTCATAGGTGAATGGATACAACAGTGTGGCACCTCCACACAATGGAATATTATACAGCAATAAAAAGAAATGATCTGTCAAGCCATAAAAATATATAGAGGAAACTTAAATGCATATTGCTATGCAAAAGAACCCCATCTGAAAAACATACATACTGTATGATTCCAACTATACGACATTCTGGGAAAGGCAAAGTATAGAAACAGTTTAAAAAAAAAAAAAGTGGTTGTCAGGGTTAGTTGGGAGAGAGAAGAGATGAACAGGTGAACCCCAGAGGGTGTTTTAGGGCAGTGAAGCTACATGGTGCTGTAAGTCAATACCTTTGTCAAAGCCCATAGAACAGTATAACACAGAGTGAGCCCTGGTGTAAACTACAGACTCTTGTTAACAACAATGCATCAACATTCATTCGCCAATTGTGACAGATGCACCGCACTGATGCAAGGCGTTGATGATCGGGGAAACTGCAGGAGTGGGATGGGGGAAGGGGGAGGTATGAGGGAGCTCAGTTTTTCTATAGACTTAAAAGTGCTCTAAAAATAAAGCCTATTAATTTTTAAAAAGTAGATTAACAATTTAAATTTGCTTAATTTATAAATAAGATTTAAATAGCAGGAATGTGTATAACTTTTAAGAGTAAAAACACTAATATAAAAATCCTTTTATTTTTTATTTTTTGAGACAGAGTCTTGCTCTGTCACCCAGGTTGGAGCGCAGTGGTGCAATCATGGCTCACTGCAGCCTCAACTTTCCAGGCTCAAGCGATTCTCCTGCCTCAGCCCCACAAGTAACTGGGACTACAGGTACACACCACCACACCTGGCTAATTTTTGTATTTTTAATACAGACATGGTTTTGCCATGTTGCCCAGGCTGGTCTCAAACTCCTGAGTTCAAGTGATCTGCCTGCCTTGATCTCCCGAAGTGCTGGGATTATAGGCATGAGCCATTGTGCCTGGCCTGAAAATCCTTTCTTTAAATACCAAACAGAAACAAAGTTGCCAATAGTAAGTGCACACGAAATACTAAGTTATGTGGGACTGTACTATGGCACTAGTGCAGATGTAGTCAGGGAAAAGCCAAGATAGCTCTGAAGCAAATTATTGTAAAAGATTGCAACCCAGACATCAAAAACCAAAACAAAAAGAAATAACAGAACAACACTTCCCGCAACCCCTCCACTGCAACCCCCCACCACAAAAAAAAACCCAGGAAGCATCAATAAAATGACAGATGCAAAATGTTACAAACAGATCACATAAATATCAAGATGTCAATTCGCCAATTAAATGCAGAGATCCTCAGACTGGCTTGGAAAGCACAGCCAATAATACAGCCTTTAGAAGGAATCATCCTAGCACAAACTGGCGTAAAGGCTAAAAATAGAGGCTGGGCAAAGAGGAACCAAATAGCATTTAGAAGCAAGCAGGGAATTGTACAATGATGCACACTGCCCATATCTTCTTTGCTCACTTCCCAACTCCCTGAATTTAGCTGAAAAAAAAGTATTTTTAAAGGCCTGTTGGAGCATGAAAATAATGATTCCATTTGTGGACTGTAATTTCTGATGCCTCTAAAGGAAGTCTGAGGGCGGCAGGAGCAGCTCGCTGTGGAGGAGGGGCTGGGATGCAGGAGGGCACTCAGGGGACCCTCCTTCCAGGGTGACCCCTCTGCCCCATGCTTGCAGCTCCACCAACCTGACTCGTCCCCTCATCCCCGGAAGCTAAAGGGAGGGGCCTGGCTAAGGCTGGGCGTCAAGTGGCTTGTGGGAGAGGGAGGGCCCTGCACCAACGGGGATGGGTGGCACCAGCTGAGGCATTTCTCCTGGCCACAGCTGCTGGATCCTGTCACCATGTGTGCAGCTCCCATGGGACCTGGTCCCACGGTCACCACAGGAGAGTGCAGTTGGGATGGGTGCAGGACAATGAGTGATACCGTAAATAAATGAAACATCTCCCTTCTATATTCAGAATTGTAGCCACCTTCCTAAGAAAGTAAAAAGACATATGAAAGACTGTTCAAACTCAGTAGTAATCAAGAAAATACAAACGATAAGTTTCACACATACTAAGCTGGTGATGACAACACTGCTCACCTTTCCTGTAAAAGTTTTGAGAAATAAAGAGTATCAATAAGTTCTCACTGAGAATACTAATAAGTTATCACCAGCAGCGAAAACTGACCCGATGACTCTTTTGGTAAAGAATTTGGCAGAATGTTTCAAGAGTCATGGAATTCTTTACTTTTTGATGCAAAACTCTTTTTTTTTCCCCCAAATTTTTAACCTAAAAGATAATCAACATAAAAAATAATATAAGGAAGAAAGCCATAAGCACAAAGACACTATATCTATCTCTCTATTATATATTATAGATATAAAAAACATTCGAATGTTACATAAATATATGATAAATATGTAAATGTTGATATATGACACAGAATCATAGAATCCAGTTATAAACGAGTGCAAGATTTTTGGTAAAATATAATATGTAACAGAACACTTTATATTACAATCATAATTATGAACAATAGAGTAATATGGAAAGTGGTTTATGAGTGCATATTAAAAGCAGACGGGGGGCCTGGTGTGGTGGCTCACACTTGTAATCCCAGCACTTTGGGAGTCTGAGGCAGGCGGATCACCTGAGGTCGGGAGTTCAAGACCAGCCTGGCCAACATGGTGAAACCCCGTCTCTACTAAAAATACAAAAATTAGCTGGTTGTGGTGGTGAATGCCTGTAGTCCCAGTTACTTGGGATGTTGAGGAGGGAGAATGGCTTGATCCTGGGCGGTGGAGGTTGCAGTGAACCAAGATGGCACCACTGTACTCCAGGGTGGGCGACAGAGGCACTCCGCCTCAAAAGAAAAGAAACAAAATAAAATAAAATAAAAAAATAAAAGCAGACAGCTGCACAACAGAGGCAATGTAGGACCATGTAAATTACATCTCTGTAAATTCTGTAAAAAGCAGAAAAGCAACATGGGGAAGGAATGAATGAGTGTATTTGGGGGTGTGACATGTGGCTGAACTCCGCCTCCTTTGAAGCAGCAGCAGTATATTTTGCATAAATTACCCTGGGCAGACAAAGGCCTGTGCATGTCCCTCCAGGCCTCCTTCCCATGCTTCCTTCCCAGGCCCGCTGCTTGCCCCTGGTTTTTGTTCATACCCCATCCCTGGGACAGAGGCTCCTGGGGCATCCCCAGAGCAAGCGTGTGTGGAGCTCACAGTAGGTGCTGAGTGAATGTCTACTGAGCAGACCCCAGCCTGGGATGTTACTGATGTGTGTTTAGAGACTCACTGTCCTGTTCACATTCCGCTAGCAACAGGTTTTAAGGAGCACACTTTCTTTTAAGGACATGAAGATTTTATTTCATAAAAATCGCAACATATTTTCACAACTTAGTGTCATCATCTTCTACTATAAACTAAACATGTAATTCTTTCCAATTTCTTATTTTTGGCCAAATTATGTGTAGATAATAAAAGTACTGCAGAAGCCAAAACATAGAGCCTATAAATAAAGTGCACAACTTTCATTCATTGGAAATAAAAGGTTTAGACAGGTTTTGTTCTTTACTTATCTTGAAATATTAGCTATATAGATGAATATGGCAACAGTTAAAAAAACAAATAATTCCATCTAAAGTAAAGATAGTTCCTTACTTGATTTCTTTCACTAGAAACTAAATAAGGAGAAATATCCAAGTGTAAATTGTAGGAATACAGTGTTCTCACTTCTAGGTGCTCACGGGCGTGATGAGGGTCTGCCACCGTGGTCCACGTGACCTGGTTTCTGGGGTCACAGGAGCCTGGGGCAGTGGCTAAACATGGGACTTTAGTCCACACTAAACATGGGACTCTTCGCTGAACAGCAGCCTTGGCCTGCAGCAGCCAGGTGTGCCTGCCACAGCACGGGTGCAGGGGCCACACGCAGGGCCCGTGGCACTGTCACCATGTGTCAGGTGGCTGGTGCAGCACGGGCCTTGCCTGACAGAAGAGCAAAGGTTCACCCCTGCAGACATACTGCTCCCTGCCCACCCTCCCCATGCAGGAGAGGCCTGCAGATGACTGGTCCACTCCAGGTGACCAGGGGAGAGTTACATTAAGAAGCCACCAGGCGGGATGCAAAAGGGCACAAGCTCCATGGAAAACTCACTCTGAAACAAGGCAGACAGGGCTGCGGAGGGGCTGAATGGAATCATGGTCACAGTTTTAAAGGAAGACTTTCCAGTATGAAAACCAGGTTTGAATGTCTCACCCACATTTCACAGACACCACGGGTGCTCTCGGCACAGTATGAACCTCATAGCCCGTATCTCAGTGGTGTCTTAATTCACATCTGTGATCCCAAACCTATGTTCCACAGGATCATGTCCACACACAGGTCCATAACGATTATCCCATCTCCTCTGGGGCTGAGTCTGAGTCCATAAATTTCCCTCAACACAGACGACATGGCTGTTGCCAGCCCTCCCTCTCCAGGTCAGTGGGGACTCAGCGTGGGTCACCCTCGTGGTGACCAGATGGAGTGCAGGGTGCTACCTGCCACGTGGTCTGCCCAGTAGAAACTGAGTAGAGTGCCTGTGAGTCATGAGGAAGGCTCCGGGGAAAGTGGTGTCTTGGAAGATGCCCTCCATTTTCCACCTGGACACCAGGCACTGCAGGGACACGACCAGCTCCTGTGGCCCAAGAACCACCAAGGAGGCTCGCACACAAGGAAAGAAGGAGGGCATCTTAAGGCTGAATTGGGGTCCAAAGAGGCAAAACTCACAGAGGATGGCCAAGAAGCTCCCCCAAGCACTGGCACCATCAGGCGGTCTCAAGGCCCAGAGTGGCTCTTGACGTGAACAAAGGGGACCCCCCAAGGACAGGGCAGAGAGGTCACCCTCACCTGGAGAGTCAATGACTCCCGCCCACGGCTTGAGCTCGGCTTGGGCAGGGCCCAAACTGATGACAGCACAGGTTGGCCCACGCTGGCACCACCTATGGAGACACCACGGCTGGCGCCAACTGTGGGGAACTCACCAGTGAATTCAGACCCTGGGGACTCCTCATGCTCTTCCCCACACACCCCCAGCTGCCTGCACCTGACTGTCTGGGGGTGCATGGGGACCTGAACCACCTCTTTGGCCCTGAGTCCCCAAGTCCCACCAAGGCACAGAGGCTGAACGTCCCTTCCTGGGGCTGCGGGACCTGAGTGTCCTGGCCTCGCTGGGTCTGGTGCTCAGTGACGAAGGGAGGCTCAAGGGCACCATCACCGTCAGGCCACTGTGTCCTGGGAGTCCCCAGAGGGAGTCACTCAGCCCACAGGTGGACATGAGGCAGGAGGGCCCACGCTGGCCTGGGTATCAGGCTGCTGGACTCAGCAATGTGCTCTGACAGCCAGAGTCACGGGAGGACGGCTATCTCAGGGCCATAACACCCAAGTCCAGACAGCAGCAAGGAGAGGGTCCCACGGGCAAAGATGCGGCGTTTCATTCCGTTTGGGGGGGCGGTGTTCTGAGCGCAGCCTGGCCTGGTTGGCAGCCTCCCGGCTCACACGGCTGACAGGTCTATGCGGTGGGCAGAGTGGCTGCTCTTGTCCCAGGGGCTGAGCTTGGTGGAGGCTGTGCCTGGCCGGGCCCCATTCATCTGCAAAGCATAAACGGATGAGCAGTGAAGGGCCTGCTCCCGGGGGAGAGCCATAAGCCCAGTGAGCACGGGGAGCACTGGGCCCACAGCTGCCTGAGGATTCTCCCTGCGGTGGGGCAAGGTGCATCTCCTGGGGGAGATGAGGATGTGTACACTGTGGCATCTCCACCCGCAGAGTTCTCCACACTGACCTCCCTTCCGGCACCACAAGCATGCTGTGCTGAGTGCTCACTCCCTCCTCTGCTCACCCATCCGCCCGGCACCCACGCTTTCACCCCCGTGCATCTGTCCATGCTGGTGTCATTCCATGGTGAGTCATGGAGCGTGCCACGCACCTGGCACAGTTGTAGCTGTGGGGCTAGAGCAGTGCATGAGCCAGCCAGCTCCCGTGGAGCAGGGCAGACATAGTCCCTAAGCAAATGGAAAACCACACAGCTGTGGGTGGAGGCGGAGTGCGAAATTGGGTGGGAGCACCTTGATTGAGCACCATGTACGGGGAAGGACTTCTGAGGATGGGACACTGGAGCAGGCTCCAGCAGGTGGGAAGCAGTGGCGCAGTGAGAACCCTAACAGGGCTGGCTCCAGACTGCCTGGGGGCCTGCCTGGGCTCTGGAGGGCAGCAGGGATGGGCCACCTCATGGTCAGTTGATCTCTAAGTCCTTCCATCCCTAAGTGAACACAAGAAGCCCTGACCCTTCAGGGTCAAAGGGGAGGGCTGTGGTGACTTCATCAGGACACAGGGTACTGTGTGGGGGACACGAGCCCAGAGCACGTGCAGCCTGCGGGCCAGAGTCAGGCAGGAGAGGGGGACAAAGACTGCTGGGCACCCGAAGCCACCTCTGCTGCCTGCATACCCCATCCTGCTGATGCACACCCCATCCTGCTGCCTGTACACCCCATCCTGCTGATGCACACCCCATCCTGCTGATGCACACCCCATCCTGCTGCCCGTACATCCCATCCTGCTGCCCGCACATCCCATCCTGCTGCCCGCACATCCCATCCTGCTGCCCGCACACGCCATCCTGCTGCCCGCACACCCCATCCTGCTGCCCGCACACCCCATCCTGCTGCCTGCACACGCCATCCTGCTGACGACCGAGCCTGGGGATGGAGGATGGGCTGGGACCCTCGGTTTAAGGAGGCTGCACTCACGATGTCCGAGTGGAAGGGCTTCGCGTTGGCTGTGCGGCTGGAGCTGCTCGTGAGGGACCAGACCTTGGTTTTGTGCTTGAAGGCGGCTCTCACCTTAAAAGCAGGGAAGGGATCACAAGAAGCAATTTCAGAGGCTGCAACAGCCGTAACCAGAGGAGTCTGTGCCAGTGCAACCCCGGAAGCAGATGTGCGGGGAAGGTTGGGATTTGGAAATAACAGAGTCGGAGCTAGTGGCTCCACAGCTGAGCTGTGCATCGCTGCTCTGTGTGGCAGACCCAGGTTGTGCCGCAGGCCAGGGAAGCTGGGTCTGGAGTGGACTCTGCTGGGCTCCTCACACACAGCAGTGAATGTCCCGGGGTGAGTGTGAGAGAGAAGCAAATAAATAAAAATGCGTGGTGGGCGGGTGGGTGGACTTCCATGGCTGCACTGCCTTCCTGCCACCCGGATCCACCTCAGGCCTTGCAAGGGGTCACTGGGCATTGTGATCATGCAGCCCTTCTGCCCGGTCACCATCCTGCTCAGCGACTCTCTGCTCTGCCCTCCTCGGCCCACTTGGCCTGTCCTTGCAAACGGACACCGCCACCGAGAGAGACCGGGCAGGGTGACCCCTCTGCCCTGGCCCATTCCCCACCCCAAGGCAGCTCCCACAACCTCAGCCTGGCAGGGGCTCAAAGCTGACTTGGGAAAAGTTCTCCCACAGGAACAGAAGTCCTTGGGGCAGCCCCTGCTTTCCCCCAGGCAAGTACATGGCAGGTGCCAGGCTCAGAGCAGCACCGAGAATGAGCCTGTGCTGGCTGCCCCAGTCCAAGGAAGCCACATCACAAAAGTCCCCTTCCCAGCTCCCATGGACAGCAGTCCTCCCTCTCACAGCCAGGCCAGCTTCCCCCAAGGCCTTGAGGAAGACTTTGGGGAACACGCCTGCATTTCCCCAGGACGCAGTCGCCACTTCTCCAGGGAGAGAAGATGCTTGTCCATCGCTTAGCAACGAGGCAGGGAGAGAAGAGTTGCCGAGCAGCAGGCCCAGGGCACACAACTTGTCATCAGGAACACAGCTGGCTCAGGATTTGAGTCCCAGACACTACCCTGATAGGGCAACGCTATTCCCACTCCTGTGACCTTTCAGAAAGGAAAAGCCAGCTTCATACTGCTAGGAAGTAGAGTGGACGTACCTCTGAATTCAGGAGACAATGGAAGAGGAAGATGAACAGTCCCTGGGAAGGGAGGGAAGAAACGGAGATTAGAGCCCTTTGCATGTAGTTAGGAACACTGACTGGAGGTTCCTCCCATGCAGCCTGAGTGTGACACTGGCACCGCACGCTGTGACACCAGGTCCCATGACCTGGGGCCTGTGAGGACGGAGGGGCGTCCTGGGTCCCACCCTGTGATCCAACCTAGATTTGGGCAGCTGCTTGGACCGAGTTCAGAGCGGGGGGGGCTGCGTGGGCAAAGGTGCAACGGCAGGTGGGTTCCCAGGCAGGCTCAGTGCGGGGCAAGGGCAGGCACTTCCGGAAGACATGCCACCGGCCTGCAGACACAGACACAACTCGAGTAGCCTGGGGAGGGCCGGGAGGGCCATGGATGGTGAAGGGGACCCATACCTGCCCTCCCTTGCGGGCCCATGGGTCTGAGGGCCCTGACCCTTGGCATCCCAAGTCTTTGGTTCCCAGGTGACCCTCCCCGGCCCTTCACACAGAGGGCAGCACCTGAGGACTGCCCTGGCCACCTCTTTGCCTGATTCTCTTTCCAGAGCTGCCACAGGCTGACTGTCTTACTGTCCCTCCATTCCCAGCCAGGACGTGCCAACTACAGATGCCGGCCAGAAGCACAGGCAGCCCCACCCTGAAGGGGTCAGGATCCTTCAGGCCCCGCTTTCTGAGAGTCCTCGGGCTTTGGGGATGCCCTGCATTACAGGCTCCTGAGGTATGGCGGGGAGGGCAGGCCTCCCTCCAGCCCTAGCTCCCTGCACGCCTGCTCCTGACGGCTGGTGGCCCCACCTCCCTGCCACTCCCCGTGGGCTCTCACCTGCAGGGAGTTGAGTGTGGCAAACATGTACTGGAAAACCACAGCACAGCCGTTGACAGCAAGCACGCCAAAGACCCACGAGGTGCCCAGGATGGGCAGCAGCACGGCCACTGCCTTGGCTGTCAACCTGGAGAGAAACAGTGACAGTCATCCTGAGCAGCAGGAGGACAGGTGCAGGCTGTGAGGACTGCCCTCAAGACGCCAGGCTTCCAGATGGGTGTAGGTACCGCCCCGCCGGGAGCAAGACCTGGGGTCCTCCCTGCAGGTAGCCTTGGGTGAGGCGTTTACCTGGAAGGAGCTTCGGTGTTTCCACACCTCCATCCCCTTACAGCTGGTGGGTGGGAGAGAGCTCTGGAAAAGTTCAGATAGCACCCCGGGCTCACCCAGGCCACAGGGAGACTCTGCATTTGAGCTGTTTGCAAAGATGAGGAGGAGGAGCCAGGCCGGAGGGGAGAGATTCGGGGGACTGAAGCAGCAGAAGGTCCCTGAAGCATCCAGAACCCAGGCCTCCTGTGAGACGCTTGGAAGGGGGCAATGAGGCCTGGGCCTGAAATGAAGCCATGGCCAGGAAGAATCCTCCAGGCCTCTCTGGGCTGCAGCCCACGTGTCCCCCGCTGATCACCCAAACCCTCCTGTGACACTGACAGTGAGTTCTCAGAGGGCAGGACCGACTGACTGTCTTCATGGCCCTGGTCATGCTCAAAGGACGTGCTGAACAAAGGCTTGCTGAACTGCGCTGTGAACTGACAGAGCCCCATCCCCGAACACACCCCCTACCAGCATGCGTTTTTATCTCCTGAGAGCCCCACGGGCCCTCGACACAGGAGAGGCAGGTTATATATTGACCCCATTCATTTTCTAATAAGAAAACTGAGGCCCCACAGTCCCTGGTAATAGCTAAGGTGATAGAGGGTTTCATCAGGGGCAGAACCAGAGGGTATGCAGACGTCCCCACCTGGGCCAGAGTTAGCACCCACTCTGACTGGGCCCACCAGCTGTCTGCCTCAAAGCCATTCCTGATGTGCTGTGTCAGTCATGGCCAGCTAACTCCAGTCCAGTCCATCCTGACTTCTGAAACAGCTGGGCCTTCCACAGCAGGGACCTTCTGCCTTTGAGCTTTAGAGAAAAGTCTAGAGACTAGTCTAGAGTTCCTGCTGCCCAGGTCAGCCACTGTTACATGCCTCAGTTTACCCCTCATCACTCCGCCCAGTGACTGAGATTGTCACCCTCACAGACTGTGGATTCCGTAAAGGCTGGAACTTGGTCTTTTGTCTCTGTAACCCCTAAGTGCATCCCAGCGCCAGGACTCAAAGGCTCTCAGGAGATAAACACTGAATGAATGAATGGTGAACAAATGGACAGCCATGCAGCAGTGCTGCACACGGATCTGGCACCTCCCTGGAGGAGGTGAGACGCGGCCATATTGAGCTCCCTTGTCAAGAGCCCAAGAACCTGGCACTGACAGCTCCTGGCAATGGGTGCCTATAAAACCCAGAAGTGTTCCAGCACTTCAGATCTCAGAGAAGCTGCAGCCAGCTTGTTCTCATAACACTAACGCAGTAAAAATAAAACACCTGTCTCCGAGAAACAAAGATATCATGCATTATTCAGCTACAATCTTTACATCCCAGGAAACCATATTTGAAAGGAAAGGTCACCGAGAAATAGGTACCAAAATGTGCTACTTTTAAAGTGATGGTTTGACTTTTCTTAAAATGAACAATAAAAGAAGATATTGGGGGAAGACGCCGAGCTGAAGCTCTGAGGAGTCTCAACACGGCCAGAGCTGTCAGTGTCCCTGGTCAAAAGCAGGAAGGGGTCCCTGGATCTGGAGGAGGCTCTGGGCAGGGGGTGTGATTTCCTCTCTGATCTATGACCCCCTTCTGCTCCCCCAAGGTCAGCCCTGGCCTGGGGGGCTCAGGCCAAGTCTCCGGCCCCCATAGTCACCTACTCACAGGTGCACCTCCGTGGGGGTCTCACCCTCACGCCCCCGCCCCCAGGGTCCCTCTTGTAAAACCTGACCATTCCCTGCTTCTTTTTCAGGAGTCTGAAATCACAGTCAATAAACAGAGACTTTTTTAAGAAGTGAAACCAGACTTCTCTCCCTTCTCAGACCTCACCTGTTCTATTCTCCACTTTTCTTGTGTGTGGCGGGGCGGGGTGGGGGTTGGGGGGGAGTGTAAGCCAACCCTGTGGAGAGCCCTGAGGAAGAATCTTATCTCGTTATTCATTGAGTACTGGGCTGCTTGGCACGAAGAAAATCACTAGAGTAAAACCAGAGGATGAGGAATAGGAAGGTGCTGAGGAGACTTCCTCACGATGTCGTGATTGCCCTCTTCCTGCCTGGCGCTGCGGCTCCCTGGCTCTGCTTCCTCAGCCCTGGGAGTCCAGTGTTACACAATCCACACTAAGACTGTGAGGAAGCATCCCCCAGGGGCAGACCTGGCTGCCCAAAGGAGAGGAGCTGAAGGCATTGGGGAATGTGCTGGGTTGCACAATGGAGAGGGACCCAGAGAGGTCTGTTCCCAGAGATGCCTGCCTGCACCTCCCTGGGAGGGACGCATCCCTGGGCTGCCAGGTGCAGAGTCAGGTGGGAACGGTGGGCAGTGCCTTCAGCTGTGCCCTGCAAAGACCTGGGCATGCTCTCCCGGGGCACGCTACCTCGAGCCTTCACAAGAGCTGCAGACACAGTGCCAGCCTGTCGCTTGGAGGACATTTCCATGGAGAAGCAAAGGCAGTGGACAGAAGCTGCTTCCTGGATGGGCACTGCTGGGAGGCTGGGGGCAGTGGGGTAGAGATGGAAGTTGGTGCACAGGTATGAGGCAGGTACACGGGGGTGTTCTGCTGACAGTGGGCATAGTGAGTAGTGGTCTCATCGGGCTCAGACAGGGGAGCGTGAGCTTTTGCTTGAGACAAGCTGGCAACAGACTGGCCGACCCTGAACGCTGAGGTGAGGGCCTGGGGAGCTGAGGGCTGGGGTGAGGAAGGGACAGGTCCCTCCCCGGCCAGGCCACGAGGGGTCCAGGAGACCAGCCTGGTCTCAGCAATGGAAGAGGAAAGGACATGATCTCTGACCCCACAAGCTTCTCTTCTCACACGGGGCACAGCCCTTGAAGGTTTGCAGGAGCTGAACAGCCCGAGGAGGCTGCAGCCTCTTGTCAGGTTAATTTATGGTGTTTGGAATTCATTACGGACTAATTCTCTCATAGATTCACTGCTGACATATTTACCACTTTTGCTTTCACATCAGAAAAGATATACGGTGGCTGAAGTAACATTACGGAACGTCAGCTGCCTGGTACCCATGCCCTATTCTTCACAAAGCCCCCAAATTCCCTGTGAGGGACCGCCTCCCCAGCTTTCTGGCCCTGTGGTTTGGGGGTGCTGACTGAACAGTCACACAGTCATATGAGTGAATCCCCTCTACAGGGTCTGGCTCAAGGAGGGCACAGGCCCAGCCTGAGTCCCCCTCCTCCTCCAGGCGCAGGCCTCTGTCTGAGCAGGTGGGACAGGGACTCCCCCGTGGGCCTGAACCCCTGCCACAGCCATTCTGCCACCAGGGGGCAGAGTTGACCTCAGCCTGAAGCTAACACGGAGGATGCGGAGGAGGATCTGGGCCCCGGTGCTGCAATTACCAAATAATTCCTGCCATGCCTAGACTTCTGAGCTCTGGACTTTACAGTCACCTGCGTCAGTCAGTCCCCCTTCTGTAAGGCCAGCGCATGCTGGGATTTCCGTCACCTGCAACTGGCTGGGCCCTAACAGATGCTGTCAGGACACCCCAATGGCAGTGAGTTGTGTGGCTGGAATCCCTCCCAGAGACCCCCGCCCCTTCTCCAGGTGGGCAGCCCAGAGCACGCCAGGACACTACTCTCCCTTGGACTTTCCCTGATGTGCCAGCCGAGGCGGAACCTGTTATCCCGTTCTGCACGTGACGAAGGTGAGGTGCTGAGAGGCTAAAGAACTCGCTGAGTCCAGCGGATGGCCAGGGCAGAGGCAGGATTGGCAGGGGCTCTCTGGCTCTAGAATCTTCCCCGTTGCTGCTCCCCCGCCCCAGCTGCTCATCACCCTGGGGTGAAGAAATCCCTAGGAGAACATCCGGAGACCCTGTTCTTCTACACATGGGAGCTCTGGGGCTGGGTAAAGGCCTTGTCCTGGGTCACGAGAGCCACGCGAGGGCATGAAGCCAGAGCTGCCCCAAGATCGCAGGGACACCGAGCAAGTGGAGGGCTTTGGTGCCGGCCACAGGAGGCAGGAGTGGCTATCTCTCCTGTGACCTCAAAGCAGTCCTCTGGGGGCAGAAGGGCCGTGGCACTGCTGGCAGCCTGAGGTCAACTTACTTGAAGGCACTGGGGTCTCCATGGATCTTGTAGTTGTCGGCGCTGATCTGTGAGATGACTCTGGTCACAGCGATGAGGATGCCAATGTTGACCTGCACAAGAAGCCAGGGAGGAAGCTGAGGAGGGACCGGGCTGCACCTGCAGGAAAGCGGCATCCGCGTGGCCACTGCCCTCACCACAGGCTACCCCTGCCCGGCCAGGGCTCCTGGGACACAGGGTCGTCGCTGGGACAAATCTCACTCTGTTCCGTGGGCCTTTACCGACACACACAACGTGCAAGCTTGCCTCTGAGAGCTCCTGTGCTGTGAAGACGGCAGAGCCAAGTTCTAGTCCCAGGAACACATCCAGGCATGAGCGGATGAGCCTGGGCCAGACCTCATCTTAGCATCTGCTCAGTTAGCGTGACCCTGGGCAACTCACCCAGGTCCTCGGAGCCTCAGTGCCCCAGGTGATGAGAATGATGGTGCCTATTGTGCAAATGACTGCTCAAGTGCCAGGCCCCAGCCCAGCGGCTGGCTCTCATCTCCCACCCGGCCCGGGCCTGTGGCTGTGTGAGCCACAGAAGCTGCGGCTGAGCGTCATCATCTCCTGCCAATGCCCCTCCTTGCTGGGAAACTGCTGGACGGCTCCCGTTGGGACCTATGGCTGGGCGGGACACTGAGGGGCCCCCGATAGAGGCTTCAGCACAACCTGCCCCTCACCTGGGCAGCTCCCTCAGTAGGAGGCTGGTGAGGCAGGCACAGCAGGGAGAAGAGTCCCCTAATGTCCTCTGGCTGCAGGGTTAGGGTGAGGGTTAGCCTTCTCTCTTGTGTCTGAAAAATTCTGAGGCCGTGTACAGCGTCAGCAAGGAGCAGCTCCAGCGGAAAGTCCTCTGGGTGAACTCTCAGGCACGAACTTTCAGGCAATGAACAGGACTCTACCTGGCCGGCCTCACAGGGCAGCTGCTGTCCCTACGCCAGCCTGGGTGCAGCCAGAGCCTGGCAGTCTCTGAAGGGAGCTGCAGTCAGAGAGCAAGCCGCTGGGCCCCACACGGGATGGGCCAACCTCGTGGTTGCACACATCTGCACCCCTGGACTAGGCGCCCGCGCCAGGCCTTTCGGAAGCACCAGCTGAGCCCGCCTCACCCTAGGGGCCTTGAAGGCACCTTCTGTGCCCAGGACTTTTCCACTGTGAGCCCTTCCCCTTCCTCCTCGGACAGCTCCCAAGCCCAGGAATCAGCAGGAGCCCTCCGCCCAGGGCTCTCTCAGCAGGAGACGGCCCTGTCTGCACGGAGGCTTCAGACCCTCCTGGTGCTGTTCTCTGGGGGAGAACAGTGCATGGTGGGACTGCCCCCTCCTGCCTAGCCCTTTAGGACACTATTGTGGCAGTGAGCACCCCAACTGTTCCCTCCTCGGCTCCTGTTTTCACTGACCACCTCAACACCTGGCAGCTCAGCTCATGCCCAGCTCAGCTGATAGTCTGATGCACCTTAGTTGCCCTTATTTTCCCATCTGTAAAGTGAGGCTAATAATAGAAGTGTCCCAAGGCCAGGGAAGAGAAAATAAGTGAACATATTAGCCACCCAGCATGGCGTCTGCACAAATAGCATGTCCAGAAACGCGGATGCCCTCCAGCCAACCTCCCTGTGTAACAACAAGCAGAAAGCGGGAGCAGCATGGATGACAGTGGTTTTCAAATGCAGTGATGATTCCATTCAACTAGGACAGTGACAAAAGCTTAAGTGATTAATGTGCAGTTATTACTCCAAGGAGGGGGGATTTCAACTGCAGACCACTGATGGTCACTGATGTGTAAGTGTGGCCTGTGCCCTCGGGGCAGGCTGGCCTTGGCCATCTGCCTGGGAAGCACTTTTGTGCCTCCAGTGGTGGCTACAGCATCACACAGAGGGAGGGTGGAAATGAAAGTTGCCCCAAGTCAAATTGCCACAGACTCTGCTTGCTCTTCTTACTGAGATTCAGAAGTTTTTCTTGAATAAATGCTTTAGGTGTGCACGCCTTTGTTTCTAGAATTCCGAATATTTTTTCAAAACAATTTTTCCAGTTCTTTCCTTGTTTTGGGGGTGGAGATTTCCCTAGGCCCTGACTCTGCCATTCTGCAACTCATGCCCTTTCCCTTGAGGGATTTCTATTCTGCGTACCTCGCCCACTGACACAGGCAAGGGACTGATCTGTAACAAGACTGGAAACAACCTGAACGTCCACACCCAGACAGCAGGGCGGGGATGCCACGCACACCAGACAGGAGGGCAGGGCTGACAGACACACCCAGACAGCAGGGCAGGGCTGCCACGCACACACAGAGAGCAGGGCAGGGCTGACAGACACACCCAGAGAGAAGCGGGCTGGCAACGCCACCACCCAGACAGGGTGGGCGGGCTGCCGCTCGCACCCAGACAGGAGGGCGGGGCTGCCGCGCCAGCACTCCAGACAGGAGGCAGCTGCTGCGCACTCCAGACAGGGAGGGCGGGCTGCCGGGCACTCCAGACAGGGAGGGCGGGCCGCTCGCCACCCCAGACAGGAGGGCGGGCTGCCGCACTCCGGCTCTATGGCGCCCTTGGGTCTGAGACAGACTGAGGCAGCTCGTCGTCGGTGACGAAGCCACAGCCCCCACATACACTGAAGGCCGCGATGGGGTGGGGAGGTAGTTATAGTCCCCCTATCTGCACAAACTGCCTGGATACCCATGAAACCAGCATCACGGGTTACCTGTTTGGAGGGAGGGTGGAAACCAGGGAATGCAGAAACACACATAGGCAGACACATTTATGCATAGATTCTCAAGCTTTTCCTTTCAATTTTGTGTTGCCAATTCAAAAATCAAATTCTTTAACTAAATTTTAGTTTTAAACAATTATAAATTAAAAGGAAATAATATGAAACCCATTTCCTGTGAACTGAGCAGTGCCCTTGGGGTCAGGTGGAATAGAAAGTTAGTGATGCAGTGTTCCAGTGATTCAGGGGATGGAGAAACCATGAAGCCTGGGACCCATGAGAGGGATGCCTGGAGATGCTGGAGAGGATCTCGAGCAACTTGAGTGAGTGCAGAGTTCTCATCAACCAACACCCCACCTGAGCTCAGGGTCTCATCATCACTCCTGCTTTGCCACTGGAGGCTATAAAGTGTGGTTCTGCCCCAGACCTCTCGCTGTTAAGCTGAAAGATGCACACACGACTGTTCCCAGACTTTTCTGACAAGGCCACTGAAAGGATGATCAACTTGCAGCAAAATGTTTTGCCAATGTGAAATGCTACAAGTGATTAATTTGAGATTTCAAGGCCTTTATCTTGACCGCTTTGCATAAGATCTACTATAAGTGTTTCATAACAGTTAAGCTGATCACATTATTACTTGTCAGAATTCATCATCTTTCCTTTTTCTCCAAAGATTTTGCTGGGTCTTTTTTTTTTCTTTTAATCTGGGTCAGTCTGCTTTCATTTGCCAGGCACATTTTTTCCATCTTATCAGGATGATACATTTGCTGTAGCTTCATAAGAGGAGGAGCAGCTCGCCATGGCCTCCAGTCCTGTATCAGTGCAGTGAAGTGGGGGACTGTGGCTGTGAGTGGAGGAGCAGCTCGCCATGGCCTCCAATCCTGTACCGGTGCAGTTAAGTGGGGGACTGTGGCTGTGAGTGGCACAAATCTGACATTTCATGAAAATATAAAACAGAATCAGACCCTCACTCCATTTCACTCACCCTCATCCTTGCCTGGCCGTATGGTACACCCACACTCAACTATGAATCAGAAAATGCCCTGGGAGTGAGGCATATACAGTGTAGAGTACCATGGATATTCCAGCAGCCAAGCATCTCCCCATTAGAACAGCAACAAGTCACTCAAGGCAGACAGATGTCAAAGAAACAACTCACAGGCCTCGTTGCAGAAGAAAAACAGGAATGCACATGGAGGCAGCAGAACTGTAAAGCAAAGCTCTCGTGGCTACTCTGAAGGCCAAGATCACGGTGATCTCTGGTAGGAGGACGGAGGCAGGACTGCATAGGAATCCTGGTGTTCTGTTTCTTGACTTAGCTCAGGGTCACCAGAATGTTGATTTGTGAAAAAACATTGAAATGGACACCACTATTTCACAATGAAAGGGCTATACAGGTACATACACACATATACAAATATGTAGTTTACACAACAGTGTGTGCCTCAGTCTGTTTTCTGCTACTATAACAGAATACCACAGACTGGGTAATTTATAAAGAACAGAGATTTATTTCTTACAGTTTGGGAGACTGGGAAATCCAAAGTCGAGGGGCCTGCATCTGGTAAGGGTCTTCTTGCGGCACTGTACCATAGCAGAGGTCGGAAAAGCAAGAGAGCACAGAGAGAGGGTGTTGCGGGAAGTCAGGGACCCCGAACAGAGGGACCTGCTGAAGCCGTGACAGAAGAACATAAATTGTGAAGACTTCATGGACACTTATCACTTCCCCAATCAATACTCTTTCAGCCCCGTCATCTTTGTAAGCTGAGAATGTATGTCGCCTCAGGACCCTGTGATGATTGCGTTAACTGCACAAATTGTTCGTAAAGCATGTATGTTTGAACAATATGAAATCTGGGCATCTTTAGAAAAGAACAGGATAACAGCGATGTTCAGGGAACAGGGCAGATAACCATTAGGTCTGACTGCCTGGGAGCCAGGCAGGACAGAGCCATGTTTCTCTTATTGTCAAAAACAGGTAAGAAATATTGCTGAATTCTTTCCCCAGTAGGCGTATTAATAAGTAACAGCCCTGGGAAAAGAACACATTCCCGGGGGGGCCTCTAAAATGGCTGCTCTGGAAGTGTCTGCCTTATGCAGTTGTAGATAGTGATGAAACATGCCCAAGTCTCCTGCAGCGCCCCCAGGTTTATTAGGATTAGGAAATTCCTGCCTAGTAAATTTTAGTCAGACTGGTTGTCTGCTCTCAAATCCTGTTTCCTGATGTTTATCAATAACAATGCGTGCACAGCAGGACAGGGAACCTCATTAGTAATTCTAGTTTTGCCCTGGCCTTGTGATCTTGCCCTGCCCATCTGCCTTGTGATATTCTGTTGCCCTTGAAATATGTGATTTTTGTGACCCACACTCTATTTGTACACTCCCTCCCCTTTGAAAATCACTAATAAAAACTTGCTGGTTTTACGGCTCAGGGGGCATCACAGAATCTGCTGACATTGGATGTCTGCCCCAGACACCCAGCTTTAAAATTTCTCTCTTTTGTACTCTTTCCCTTTATTTCTCAGACCGGCCGACACTTAGGGAAAATAGAAAAGAACCTATGTTGAAATATTGGGGGCTGGTTCCCCTGATAAGAGAGAAGGGGGATAAACTTATCTTTTAATCAGAAACCCACTCGTTCAGTAATGAACCCACTCCCACAATAGCAGCGTTAATTCATTCACGAGAGCAAAACCCTCATGACTGAATCAGCTCCTAAGGTTCCACCTTGAACCTCTCAACCCCTGCACTGGAAATTAAGTTACATGAACTTCGAGGGAAGCATTCAAACCACAGCAGTATGTGTCTGTCTGTATTTAGGTATCCATATCTATGTATCTGTATCTACATGTATCTACAGGCAGTTCCTAACTTAGGGAGGTTTGAGTAACAATTTTTCACCTTTTCAGCAGTGTGAAAGCAATACATGTCAGTACAAACTGTACTCCGCAAACCTATACAACTAGTTTTTCACTTCCAGTATTCAATAAATTTCATTTGAAATTCAATGTTGCATTATAAATAGGCTTTGTGTTAGATGATTTTGCCCAACTCTAGGCTAATGGAAGAGTTCTGAGAATGTTTGAGGTAGGCTAGGCTATGATGTTCTGTAGGTTATATGTATTAAATGCATTTTCAATTTATGATTTTTCTGCTTACGATGAGTTTATCAGGACTTAATCCCATTGTAAGTTCAGGAGCATCTGTATGTATCTGTATCTACATTTATGTTTTCTGTACCTATGCATCTATAGCAATGCATCTCTATCTATGTCTGTATTTGTATCTGTATCCATGTATCTGCCTATAATTTATATCTGTATCTGTTTGTATCTGTGTATCAGTCTCTATGTATCTGTTTGCATCTATACCTCTGTATATATGTCTGTAACCATATCTCTAACTGTCTCTATACAGACATATAGCTACCCTGGCTTCTCCCCAAGGGAGACAAAGATTTTAAATCAAAGAGACTCCTTCTCCTCCCCAGACCTGGAGGCACTCTCCTTCCTTCCTCAGTAGGGCCAGCAGAGAACAAGCCATTTTGAAGGCTGAGGCTAAAGTGCCCCTGACATCCACAGAGTCCCTGTTCTTTGGAGGAATGGGGTGTCTAGGCTCTGTGGCTTCTGGAAAATCAGGTGTTATGGGCTGAACTCTGTCCCCTCAAATTCATATGCTGAAGCCCTAAGCCTCTGTACCTAAGAACAAGACCATTTGGAGACAGGTTCTTTAAAGAAGTAATTATGTTACAACGAGGTCACTAGGGTGAGCTTTAATCCAATGACTGGCCTAAGCAGTCATTTATTTTAAGAGGAGATTAAGACGCAGATGCACAGAGTGAAAACCATGTGAGGACTCAGGGAAAAGACAGTTATCTACGAGCTAAGGCGAGAGGCCTCGGGACAAACCAACCCTGGCGACCTCCTCGATCTTGGACTTCTGGCTTCCAAAACTGTGAGAAAATAAATTTAAGCTGTGCAGGCTGTGGTCCTGTGTTACGGCCGCCCTAGAGACTGAGACACCAGGGAATGCTGTGGTCCTGTGTTACGGCAGCCCTACAGACTAAGACACCAGGGAATGCTGGGCCTACGGGCATGTTCGCATTTTGTGTAACTGGAATCACAGAGTGAATGAAAAGCCATTTCCCTGCCTTATAGCAGAGAACAATTTGAGAAGGGACAGTGGGCAGTGTGTGTGTTTGGCAGTAGATGCCTGGTGGGGGGTGTTACTGGAAGTGGCTCGGCTCTGCCCTTTTCTCCTCAACCCTAGGCCCAGCAGGCCCCACAGTGACCCTTTGCTGTCTCCCAAATTCTTGCCTTTTCAGGATGAACTTTGCCAGGACACAGGGAAACTGCATGTCCTAATGCAAACACACAGCTTCCTAAAAGTTTTTAATTTTCAAATTATGCAGGCAATACGTGGGTTAGATGCATATAATCTTGAAGCACATACTCCCCAAACCCAAACCTCTCCTTAGGGAACCATTATTTTGTGTGCATCTGTCCAGGCATTTTCTTATTCAGTTATATGTTCACATGTGAATATGTACCCGTATAGAGCTTTTAACTTTTTAAACAAATGGGGTCATGCAATACTTGTTATCCCAAAACCTGCTTTCTTCATCTGGAAATAAGGCTCAGGTCTTGTGGGTAAATGAGGAATTGACCCAGATGGCACAAACCCTGGGATCCTCTGAAGAGATGAGAGGGACAAGACCCCCAATCCCCCTCCACAGCACTCCCTGCAGGGGTCGGCTGGAACCTCCATGGCACCCCCTGGCCCAGAGGTTGATAAGTTTTCTGCCAAGAGCCAGTTAGTATTTTCGGCTTTGCAGGCCATGCGGTCTTTGTTGCAACTATTCAGCTCAGCTGTTTTAGCCTGAAAGCAGCCACAGACAACATACAAATCAATGGACATGGCTGTGTCCAAGAAAACTCAGTCTACAGAGGCAGGTAGTGGGCCACACTGCTGCAGTTTGCTGACCTCCGCACTTGAATCTGGAATCTTTTAAGGCTGCCCCATTCAGCTCTTGCTCCCCTTCCAATCTGCCTGTTGCTACCAATGTCCCAGGAAGGCATAAGGACCTCAAGCCAGCTGTGCTGAGAATCATCTGGAAGATTCTAAAGGCCGAGAAGCCGAAACTTCAGGAGGTGGAGCTTAGGCAGGAATACTCTTAAAGCTTCCCAGAGCCGGGTGCGGTGGCTCACGCCTGCAGTCCCAGCACTTCGGGAGAGTGAGGCGGGTGGATCGCCTGAGGTCAGGAGTTTGAGACCAGCCTGGCCAACATGGTGAAACCCTCTCTCTACTAAAAATACAAAAATTAGCTGGGCTTGGTGGCACCTGCCTGTAGTCCCAGCTGAGGCAAGATAATTCCTTGAACCCAGGAAGCAGAGGTTGCAGTAAGCCAAGATCATGCCACTGCACTCAGGCCTGGGTGACAGCAGACTGTCTCAAAAAACAAAAAACAAAAAACTCCCCAGGCCATTCAATTATGTAATGAGTTTGAGGACTCGTTCTGTCCTCCAGGAACGATGGCCACTGACAACAAGGAGTGGGGTGGGGATGGGGCCCTGAAGGTAACGTCCCCTCAGCAATGACAAAAGGGACTCTAGTGAAGCTGGGAGACACAGGGGTGGTGGGTTCCTGGCGCTGGGCCCCACGCTGCGTGGGTGGTGAAGGAGCCAGGCAGAGCCACCTCGGAACCCCAGCTGTCACTGACCACGGTGAGACATGAAAGCCAGATGACCAGGACAATGTCTGAGACAGGGGCCCTGCGGTTCTAGAGGGTTTAAGTCAGTAGAGAGAGAGAACAAAAAACCAGCAGACTTGAATACAACTTCCCTTCCCACCCTCTGTCACTGAACGTCCTGTACACCCCCTCCCACTGGCCATGCTCCAGCCAGGAGTTTGATGACCGAGGGGCCTGGAGTTCGTTCTGAAAGCGTTTCTGCATTTTGGTTGACAGAATTAGTCGTCCTCCCAGACGCCCAGGGAGCGCGAGGACCTCTCACTGAAGCCTCTGCCACTCTTTAAAGGGCGGAGTTGGTAAAGCGATGGCAGGTGATCCTCGCGCAGCCCTGGGGAGGCGCTGCGGCCCCCAGACCCTAAGAGCTCAACCGCACAGCCCCAAAGGTCCCCTCTGCAGCCGACAGCGATTCACTGAAAGAAAAACCAGCCCTCGGAGCTCTGCAGACGCTGAGGGAGGCTCTGATGCCACAAGCCTTTCCCTTGCGACCGCTCTGCCTGCACAGACTCCTGCCCCTCGGCGGGTGGCGCGCGGCCCAACCCCCGGGCCCCTGATGCGCCTCAGCCCAGGGGGCTGCTCCAGCTCGCTGCGGGGTCCTGACCCCACCTGCAGACGGGACGCCTGGGCCGGGCCAGGCAGGGCCCTCAGACGCAGGGACGTGGAGGCACAGCGGAGAAAGCACAGCCTCTGCTGGGGTCACCCCTCTGATCACGGCCCCACCACGCCCGCAGCTCCCGGGCTCCACCGGCGCTAACCACACAAGGAAATCACGTGGGGCAGACCTGGCCAATCACTCCACTCCACCCCTTTCCCTGATTGGTTCTGGGACAGACACATGACTCACCACAGCCAATGAGAACCAGCATGGGGCTTGCGCGGGGAGTGCTGGGGAAAGCCTCGGTTTCCATCCCGGAGGCAGAGAAGATGACAAGAGGAGCCTCCGACCAGCGCAGGTGCAGGAGCCCTGGGCGCAGCCTCCCCACAGATGGGCCTGACTCAGGAGCCCGTAAATCCCCATCCGTGTTTAAACTCTGAGTTGGGGCCGGGCACAGTGGCTCACGCCTGTAATCCCAGCACTTTGGGAGGCAGAGGAGGGCACATCACCTGAGGTCACGGAGTTCGAGACCAGCCTGGCCAACATGGTGAAACCCCGTCTCTACCAAAAATACAAAATTAGCTGGGCATGGTGGCACACGCCTGTAATCCCAGCTACTCGGGAGGCTGAGGCAGGAGAATCCCCTGAACCCAGGAGACAGAGGTTGCAGGGAGATCACGCCACTGCATTGCAGCCTGGGCGACAAAGCGAGACTCCGTCTCAAAAAAACAAAGACAAAAACAACAACAAACTCTGAGTTGGGTTTTCTGTCACTTGCAAACCACTGTAACTGTTATGTGTGGTTCCCTGGAGGCTTCTGCTGAGATTCCCCTCTGCAGCCTTGGAGTCCTGGTGACTCCTAAGCAAGGAGTGAGCCGGCGGGTGAGAAGGCGCTGGAGGATGGGGAAGGAGGAGCCCGCTCCTGTGCCGTTCTCAGGGCTGTGTGCCTGCACCTGCCGCCTCGGCTGGAAGAGCCCTGGGCCTTGAGTGGACCCGCCTGGAAAGCACTGCCTTCCTGAGCGTTCAGGGAAATAAGACCCTCAGTCACTGGCCCAGAGGAGCCCTAGCAAGGAGTGACCAAGGAACGCCGCTGCATCCTTCAGAAGCTCCTCAGGGAGCCCCGCGCCATCTCCAGAGCCCGGCACCCTCTCCTCCTGCCCCTCCCCAGCCCCACTCTGCGCCCACAAGGGCAGGAAACCTACCACGATGACAAACAGGGCAGGGGCTACAAAGGCCCAGATGGCGCCACTCCCCAAGGACAGCCAGCAACTGCGGAGGGAAGCAGAGCCGTTACTTCAACCACCTCGTTCCACCTGCCAGCGTACCTTCATCCAAAAGTAGTTGCTCAGGTGATGTCTTTCTCAGCTACAGGGTCCACCTGGGGCAGCCATACAACTTTCCTAATCCCTGCAAATGTATTTTTATCCATGATGATCCCACGTCTCATTCTTAAAGGATTTTTCAGGTTTGCAGACCAGGACAGCAACCTCTGGAGAGTTTAGCCAAAATCCAAAATAGATTTTAATTTCATTATGAAGGAGACCTTTGCTGGGGACTGGCTTTCCTGCAGAGCACTTCAAATATGACCCAATAGGGGCCTTCTGCGAGGGATGACCATACCGATGAGTCGTCAGTGACACAGCACCTGACCATTCCCATACGCCCAAAGCTCGGGGTCAGTTCCACTCCCTCAGCGCCCTCCAACTGAGAGGAAAGGTTCCAGAGGGTCCTAGTGATTGCTCTGATGTCCTGAGAGGAGGGTCCGGTTTGAGGATCTGGCCTTGACGCCCAGAACTCAGGCAAAAAAAAAAAAAAAGTCAGCTCCTTCACAATTTCATCTCCAGAGCCTATGGCACTGTCAAGAGCCTAAGATTCCCTAGGACATCTCATCTTCTTGGCTCCTGGGACACTGTTTCCCAAGGACCTGGAGTGCCTTTAATTGGATCTGGGCAGGTGCGTGGTGCAGTGCTCACTAACACACAATGTGGCGTCTCCCTGGGGCTGGCTTATTTCACTCTCTCGGTGACTGCTCACTGAGCAGCAGGTCTGCCCCAGTGCACAACAAACTCCATCTCATTTACTCCTATGCTGGCCCTGAGGTGGGCACTATGATCACTCCCATCCTGCAGATGAGCAATCTGAGCCCTAAAAAGCTCAGGTGACTTCACTGTGGGCAAACTGCCTCCCTGCCCCCACTCCTCCCCGAACCTCCCGGACCAGGAGACAGCAAATGCCCCAAAACAAGTGACAGCACCTGCAAGAGGCTCATTCATGGCTGCACACCCAGAGTGTGGAGAGGAGAAACCTCTCATCTGAGGATGCACCGTTTAAAAGGAAAATGCACCGCAAGTCTGAACGGTACCTCTGCAGAGGCGCGATTCAAACCAGGCTCTCTGGAGAGTGGGATGCTTCTGCAAAGAGAGAGATTGTGCTTTCCAGCATTTCATGCAGAATTTTAAGTCAACAAGGGGCTTCTGATAGATACCTTATCCTGTTCAGAAACCCGGTGAGCTTCCTGAACCTGGCTGGTGCTGCCTGGCTTTCGGGCAAGAGTGTGGGAAAGGCTTATATTAGAGTCAGACCCTGGGACTCAGGACTGTGGGTGAGCCCAGCATCCTCAAGCTCTAGATGCGATAAAAGGGAACAAATGTCATCGAGCTGTGTTTGAGGAGAACATTCTTCTTCTAATTAGTCCCTCAACTTCTAACAGCATCCAGAATTGAAAGGATGGGCCAGAACAGTGGTCTGCGTAACCACGCCTGTTTCAACGTGCTCTCAAACACTGCCTTCTACAAATGCTTCGCCTTCAGGGAACCTGCACCAACGTGGAAAAGGCTGGATTTCTCCCAGTTTCACTATTCGTCTGTACTATTATCTCATTTTGAAGCTGTGAAAATGCCCAGCTTCCTTTCTGTTTGTAAGCACCGCCAATATTTATCTTCCACGTTTTCACTCAGTGGTTTCTCAGCTTGGCTGGAACAGGTAACAGCTTCCAAGAGACATTTGAGTGAAAGCTCTTTAACTCGTAAGGAAAGAAAATCATATTTCTGGAAACTGAACAGCTGATCTGGTCCCACAGCACCATCCCATCCTCTTCCTGACACAACTGTGGGCCCATGAGCTGCATTTCAAGTGGCAGCAGGAGATACTGACATCATAAGGTCCATTCCCTGCTATCCAAGCAGCGGGACCCTCGAGACCACCTGCCTGGCACACAGCAGGCCCCATGCACTCCAACATGCAGGTAGCTGCCCCGCTGTCAGTTACTGGGCACACGGTCTGCATAGTGCCCTTGCTGACCACCCCAAGAAAGGGTGAAAGGGTCACAATTCAGCCTCCGTGGATGACCAGAGCTGTGTCTGAGAAGACCACATGGGTGAAAAATTTCCAAGCAGAAACTCCTACAGCCCCCCTGCTATTCCTGGAGGCGCTCTGTAGTCTTTGTTGCTAGTTCCAAGGCCCAAAAATGTCCAGAGCACAGCTGGGTTGTTTCTCCCTCTCCCTGGACCACGACTTTCTCACTGCCTGGGCTTGTGGGAGCCAGCTTTGCACAGCACCCCTGCACCCAGAACCGCACAGGCAGGCAAGAGCCATGGGGCTCCTCACCACAACCGGTTCCATGGAACGCCTGCCAAAAGCAAGGCAAAGCCCTGCACTTACTTGTTGCTTGTTCCGTAACTGTCCATGGCAAATGACAGTGAAATGATGCAGATCAGAAGAGGAAAGCCTGCAGAAGATCAGAGAATATCATGTTCACTTGCTCCACTTTTCTTCCCTGCCTCCCTCCTCCCCGCTCCCTCCCTTCCTTTCTTCATTCCTTGTACACCTGATATATGTATACGGAGGGGGAACTATGTGCTACTTGTCGGGACACAGAACAGCCCCTATCCTCAAAGAACTTTTAGTCTAAACAAAGGAATAACACACACTCACACTCATACTCACATGTTCACACTTATGTACTAGACAAGAAAGTGTATGAGTCTTCATCAAAACAAACCATGTGGGTGAGATGTGGCGTTGTGACTGGCAGGAAGGGAAGCTCAGCTTGGTCTATCTCGACCTGTGGTTCTCAACCAGGGCCAAGGTGGCCCCACAAGAGACAACTGGCAATGGCTTAAGTCATCTAGGGTTGTCATAATGGGATGGAATCAGGCAGGCAGAGGCCAGGGCTCCTG
Source organism: Papio anubis (assembly GCF_008728515.1). Classification (NCBI taxonomy): domain Eukaryota; kingdom Metazoa; phylum Chordata; class Mammalia; order Primates; family Cercopithecidae; genus Papio; species Papio anubis. The sequence continues at coordinate 125,563,822 of NC_044984.1, read as the reverse complement.
CTAAGCACCTGACAAGACTGCCCCACAAGAGTCACCCAGCCCAAGTATCCATAGTGTTGGTTGAGAAGTCCTGTTCTAGAGCAGCAGGGGAAAGGTGGGAGATCAGTTGGGACTAAAGGGACATTGGATATGGCTGACTTTGCCACGCACACGGTCCACATTATTATAGTATTTAAGCCCAAAATTTCCTTAGGGAACCCATCAACACTCCATCTTTCCATGAGGTCCAGGCGGGTTGGTTCCTTCCTAGCTCTGAGGCATGTGACCCAGGACTGGCTGACTGGAACGTCAAATCCCCCAGCCACAGCTATTGGTTCAAAGATGGGCAGGTGACCCTGGCTGGCCCAATGAGACTCAATCAAGGGCTTTCTTCAAAACTGCTGAGAAGAAACTCTCTTTTCCACCAAGCCCCTAAGAGGATAAGGATGTCAGTGAGCTTGGGGTCCGGGCAGCCATTTTGGCACCACGAGAGAGTACGTGGCTCCAACACACAGGAGATCAGATCTGAGAGATGGAAAAAGAAGACAAAATCTTGATTATATTACTTAAGCTCATGGATCAAGCCATATCTGAAGTCCAGCATCTTAGAACTTTTTTGTTACATGAGCCATTACATTCCCTTTTGCCTTAGCCAGTTCAAGTTGGATTTCTCTTACTTGAAACTGAGTGTGATAAATTAAATGTGTTTAATATTTGACAAAGCCAAGTGAGACTTTTGGGGGTGGTGATAGAAGGGAGGTCCATGAATGAGGTAGAAAGCATCTGGATCACAGCAGTCCCCAGAGCTTCGTCATTCTGCAACGAAAACACTCTATGGTCAAACTACTTTTAGAAACTCACCTAACCCAAATCTGAACTGGCCTCCACTTTCACTTTTAAAGCGCAGAGGTTTTGTGTGCTAATGTGTCTCATGACTCTCCAAAAGGAAGAGCGCATTGCAACACTTCTCACGCTCAGCCATCCATGGAATTTGTCTGGAAACATGGCTCTGCCTCCACATGCACCTGTGAGCTTTGAAACAGATCCTGCACGAATGGGAATCTGTTTCTGAAAAGAACACACTTCTGGTTACTCAGAAAGTGCAGCATCGTCCACGGGGCCTGCTCTGGTGCAGCCACCCTGAGCACAGCAGCCTCTCTCCTCTGCTCCCTCTGCAGGGAAGGATGGGAGAGAGATGGAGAGACTGCAAAGGACCAGCTCCTTACTCCACCCCTGAGCCTTTTCCACAGGAGGATGCTCAGGAGAAGCAGCTCCTGGCACATCTCGGATTCCTGGGATAGCAGCAGGGGGGATGGAAGCCCATGAAGAGCATGCGGCTCTCTGCCTCAGTAGCTGAGGTCACACAGGTTCTTGGAGATTTCTGCTCCAGAGGAAGGAGGAGGAGGGAAGGTGGCTCCTGGCACCCACCCCCGGCTCCAGCACCTGCCCGAGTGCCTCCAGGCCACAGTCCTCCAGTGCCCTCTGGGGGCAGAGTACACACCGTGCCTGCCCTTCCAAATGTCAGGGTTTGGATTTTAAGTTAATTACCCTGGAAAGACATTTCCTGGACAGCCTTGTCTCTGAAATACTTTGTTTTAAATGTCAAAAGGATTTAAATGCATTACAGAATGTCTGGGCAATAAAGTTGTCCAGAAGGAGACGAGGTGGCCTCTGTGGAAGAGGTGCACAGTTGGGGCCCAGCAGTGACTGTGGGCTTTTGTCATCTGGTCACTCTGAGTTTCCCTATGTGAGCTCCGCTGCCATTTCTTCCCCTGCATCTACCCCTGCGTCCAGCAGAGGCCAAGCCATGGGCAAGGACAAAGGGTCTGTTTGAGAACAGGGTGGGCCCCGCTGTCTGCTTTCTCTAAAATGAGCTGCAGAAGCTACGAAGTCTGCGTGAGTGAGTTTGTGGGGCTTTTTAAGAAGAAAACATTCCTAAGTGGGAGGATAAGGAGAGGGGCAGTAGGATGGAGAAGACAGTGAGTGGGAAGAGCATGGGCTTTGGGTCCAGATGACACCTCGTTCTATTCCTGGGGCTGCCCGGGACCAGCTGTGCAGCTGCAAGGAACCAGCCGAAATTCTGTGCTCAGACCATGGGAACATACTGAGTGCCTTCATCATTAGGACGTGAGGATGACATACACTGTCTCTGAATCATGAGCCCCTCGATGATGAAGCTAATCCTGCAATAATCTCTATCATCAACCAGCTCAGACCTCACCCCTTTCCCACCACTGCTGTCGTCTGAAACTCTCACACAGTAACCCGGACAGACCTGGAACATGCTTCTGCCAACAATTTAAGTCCCTCTGGCCCTATCATCAGAGACATTTACTTTGTGTGCTCCTCTTTGCAACACGGTGACCTTTAGAGGGACGAGACCGGTTCTGTCCTTGGCATCTGCCCCTAAGATTCAGGGGCAGGTGAGGAGCATGTGTTGAGAGATTAACCGAGGTGGGTGAAGCGAAGGCCTGGGAGGATGGGCACAGGGGCAAGGTGTCCCGACAGATGGGGTGGAGGGAGACAATACCAGGGAACTGTGGAAGTCACTGGTGCCACCTATTTCCAGATGCCCCACATGTGGGCACAGGGGAGGTCCGCATTCCTGCCCCTCAGGGTTCTTGAGGCCATAGGGCTGGCTCTGGGCACTGAGTTGTGTACAGAAGCAACACGTGTCTTATGGGCTGAGCACATGATTTCCAGTGCAGTGTCCTCTCTGACCCCTTCCCTTGCACAGCGTCCAGCAATGGCTCGAGGCGGTGCCTACTCCATCTGCCTGGGCTCTTCACTGTCCACCACCACTAGCCACCGTGGACATGTCGCGTGCACAGGAAAATGATGTTTGTTCTTTAAAACCAAGGAGGGATGGAAGCTGTTTGTTATCGCAGCCTTGCCAGCCTGCCCTGACTGATCCCCCTCCTGTGATCGTGGCATTATGCAATCTCCCTGGAATGAAAATGCAGCTTCAGAGAAAGGGGGGGCCTGGAACGAAGATTAAGTTTTGTCCCCAGAGGAATAGGAGCTCACAAAAGAAACTAAGTTGCAATAAAGAAAAATAAAACGAGCTACATTCCCTTCACCTCTGAGTTTGCAATCAGAGTTTCTTGTCTGCTTCAGTGATGTGTAAATTCTCCAATGCTTGTCACTCTGCTCTCCTGGCTTCCTTGTGGGCTCCTTGAGGACAGAGGATCTGTCCCTCCCTTCAGAGTTCCTAGCACAAGTCTAGTAGTCAACACCTTAAGGTAAGGTGTGGATTTGATGCCCCCACCACCCCACCTCAGCTTCAGAACAGTCTCTAGGTTTCCAAAAAATAATATTGCTCAAAAACTAGAGTAAGGCCAGGGTGAAATCTGCAGGAAGAAGCCGCTCTCCCAGGGGCTCCCCCCGCCATGCTCTGGGTGGGCCTCCAGCTCCTTAATTAAAAACTGAAGGTCGAGAGAGCCCAACTGCCTGCAGACCCCCCGACTTCAGCTGGTAGCCAGCTCCAATCCATTTGGAATGAAAGACACAGTTCTCGGGCTCCTGATGAAATTAATTAAGGGAAAGCTGACAGGGAGATAGATGGAGGTTGCAGGACTCACAGAAACAGCCAGCGCTCCATTTGCAGAGAACTGTGTCAGGGACTACAAGCTCAGTCTCCTACTGGGGCCGCATTGGTATCAGAAAACACACAGTTCCAGCCACTGTTGTCAAGGAGGAATATAAACTCAGGGCATTAGATCTCCTCATTTTTCAAAAGAACTTTGTAATCTTGTGTAAAATCCCTCAATCTTAAAATACTGGCAAATATTTCACTTTTTCCCTTTAGTATGGTGCAGATCAAATAAAACATCCTTCCAGGCTGGACTGGTTTAGATCCTCTGTCTGTCACACACGCACCCCAACCCTATCCCATCGGCGACATAGACAGCCCCACTACAGAGATTCCTCTCACTCTGGCAACAAATCCTACAGACACTTTTCGTTCACCCCAGCTGTCTTTTCTGTGGCTTATGGAGAGTGTGTGTGTGCACGCACACATGCACATATGCCTCTAAATTACATGACTGTATCCATAAAGAAACTATAATAAACTATAGATGGTTGGCCATAAATCATCCTCTAAATCCTCCCTGATGAGGTCAGATATCATCGGAAGGAGCAGCTCTCCTCTCTGGGGCATCACAGAGGCCTGAAGAAGCAGGTCACACGTGACCTGGAGGGAGGGCAGAGGACACTGACCTCAGGACCAGTGTGTGCAAAAGCATCCTCGTGATGATACAGCGTGAGCAGCGAGACAGGACAGAGGACATCCGTGTGACTGGGGGAGCTCCCTGCATGACCAGCAGCAGTCTGCAGGTGGCTGCCCAAGTGGCCTCTTCAGTCTCCCCAGGGAGCCACGAGGGGAGCATAATTTATCTCCGCTTAATCCTCAAATAAATTACATTTGCCAACTCAAAGCACAAAGTAAGCCTGTTTACCTGCTACTTGTATAATGAAGACTGTGAAAATTAAATGTATTCGAAACAAGCAGCAGGTCCCTCATGTCTGGTCAATGTTCCACAACAACTGTGAGAATGCTGAGTGTCAACGCACAGCCTGACCCGGAGCCTCCAGTGCCCACTGGGACTCCTTGGGATGGGCAAGGGCAAAGCTCAGCAAGGAAGCCCCGTCACTGGGGAGCGGACTCCCAGAATGACAGCACGAACTGCTCAGCGGACCCCTCCCCAGAATGACAGCACGAGCCGCTCAGCAGACCCCTCCCCAGAGACAGCACAAGCTGCTCAGCGGACCCCTCCCCAGAATGACAGCACGAGCTGCTCAGCGGACCCCTCCCCAGAGACAGCTATCGCTGAAAAAAAAGTTTTAAAAAACATAATCATTTAAAGTCTCTGCACATTTCCCTAAGGGTATAGAGCAAATTAAGAAAAATTGGCTCAAGAAAATCTACTAAATCTTGTTAAGAAGACTGAGTCTGTGGCACTTCAGCCAAAACCTGCTTCCCTGCCCAGCTCGGTGTGACAGAGGCTCTGCTCCAAGTAGGTGTGGGCAAGAAGACGGGGCTCCACTCCCTCTAGCTCCCAGTCCAGGGCTGTGGTATCTCTCCAGGCTGGGGGAGGTGGGGAGGGCTGCCCGCATTTCTCATTCCCCCAAACTTTGTGCTCTAGAAGCTCCAGTCCAGGTAAAAGCAGCTGAAAGGTGGGGACTCCCTTCCTCCTCCAATTCATAGTGCGCAGGGTCTGTCCAGGTGTGGCAGGCTCGGAACCCTGGGGCCTCACTGTCCTCATCTCTGCTGACTCATGGGGCAGAGGTTCTACACTGCGAGAGACAAGCTCGGAAGATCTGAAGCTATGCCCCCACCCAGTGCCCTGCATGAGAGGCAGACATGTCACTCCACAAAAAGTGGGCCACTGTCCTTGCCTGCAGCTCCAGAGCAGAACCTCAGGAATTCTTCCCAGGAAAAGAAGCTACCCATTAGGTCGGAGAACTCCAAAGTGCTCCCCATGGGAACCCATTTGAAACACAGTGGAGAAGTTCAAGCCTAAGGTGGTCTGGGGAAGAACGGAGCCTTTGCAGTAGGGAATGAAGAGGAAGCTGGTGGCTCCATGACAACACCAAGATAACCATATTCCGGCTGGTTTACGGGAGAGAGCCAGGGAAGAGACAGCTAAGAAGAGTCTTCCTGGGGTCAGAACAAATCTCAAAGACTGGCCTCAAAAATACCCCTACAAAGGGGCCTGGAGTTTATCAGATCAAGCAGTAAAGCAGCACGTGCCCCAAGCTATTGTTGGAAACAACAGAGACATAGTCTGGCAATTAGTGGAACCTAGCAGATGGTGTTATACAAACATAAGTAGAGAGCTGGAGAGAGAGGCCATGGAAAGAGACAGCGTGCCCTGCTAAAACCACTGTCATCCCAGGGTGACTGCACATGCCTGAGACTGCCCTCTGGGGAGTGACCTCAGAGGACTCACACCATCACACCACAAGGGAAAAAGACCTTGCTAAATAGTCCAGCCAAGTTACTAAACAAATAAATAAGCAAGCAGGGAGAAGCCAGGGAAGGAGGGAATCTGTATCAAGGGTGGCTACAATGTATCATCTAAGATGACAAGTCTTCAACAAAAAACTATGAGATATACAAAGAAACCAGAAAGTGTGACACATACACGGGGAAAAATCTAGGCAACAGAAACTGCCTGTGAGAAGGCTCAGTTGTCATATTTATCAAAAAAAAAAAAAAAAAAAAGACTTCAAAGCAATCATTATAAATATGTTCAAAGAACTAAATGAAACTATCGTTGAAAAAGTAAAGGACTGCATAACGACCCTGTCTCATCAAACACAGAATAGCAATAAAGAGATCACAATTCTAAAAAAAGAACCAAATGAAAATTCTGGAGTTGAAAATATAATAACTGAAATGTTAAAACTCCACTAGAGGGTTCCAAAATAGATCCAAACTGACAGAAGAGTCAGTGAACTTGAAGAGAGATAAAGAAAGATTATGCAATTTGAAGAACAAAGAAAAAAAAGAACGAAGAAAAATCAAGAGTCTCCGAGAAATGTGGAACACCATTAAGCACACCAACCTATTCATAATGGGAATATTAGAAAGAGAGGAGAGAGACAAAGGAACTTAAAATGTATTTCAATAAATAATGCTGAAATGTTCCCAAATTTGATGAAGATCATTAATCTAAGAAGCTCAAAAAACACCAAAACGTGGGCCAGGCATGGTGGCTCACGCCTGTAATCCCAGCCCTTTGGGAGGCTGAAGTGGGCAGACTGCTTGTGCCCAAAAGTTCAGGATCAGCCTGGACAACATGGAGAAACTCTGTCTCTACAAAAACACAAAAATTAGCCAGGCATGGTGACATGTAACTGTGGTGCCAGCTACTCAAGAGGGTGAGGTGGAAGCATCGCTTGAGGCTGGGAGGCGGAGGCTGCAGTGAGCCAAGATGGTGCCACTGCACTCCAGCCTGGGTGACTGAAACCCTGTCACAAAAAGACAAAAAAAAAAAAGTAAACACAATGAGATATACACCCAGTCACATCAGAGTTAAAAGTGCTGAAAGACAAATACGAAGAGAAAGTCTTGAAAGAATCAACAGAAAAACAATTCTTCAAATACAAGGGGCCGCAGTGAGATGAAGTCTTGACTTATTATGAGAGACAACAGAGCCAGAAGGCAGTGAGATGACGTAATCAAAGAACGAAAGGCAGAAAAGAATCTTATATCTGGAAAAACTACTTTTTAAAAATGAAGATGAAATAAAGGCATTTCCAGATAAACAACAACTAAATCTGTTGCTAGCAGACATGCCGTACAAGAAATAACAAAGAAAGTTCTCCAGGCTGAAAGCAAATGACCCCAAAAAGTAATCTTAACACACACAGAAACATATATACACATAGCAAGCAACACCACCAGATGGAAACTCAAATTCACAGGAAAAAAATACAGAGAACCAGAAATAGGAAATAAGGTTAATATAACTCTATAAATATGCACTTGCTCTTCTTTCATCCCAGCTTCTTTAAAAGATACAAGATTAAAGCAATAGTTATAAAAATGTATTATTGAATTGTGCCTTATATAGATGTAATATGTATAACAATAATCACAGAACAAAAGGAAGACAGAATATGCCTATATAAAAATAATGTTTATATCTTGTGATTTAGTATAAATTAGGAATAGTTTCTAATATGCTAAGATGTATATAGTAAGCATTAGGTCAATCGCTAGGAAAATAACCAAAGAAAGTGAAAAAATCATTAAGAGAATTAAAGTGTTACACTAGGAAATATTCACTTAATTCAAAAGAAAGAGGTAAAGGAAGAATAAACAAAACAGACAGTAAGCACATAGAAAACCAAGAGAAAAATTGTTGATGTGAATTCACCATATATATCATAACATTACAGGTGAAAGGATTAAATGACCCAGCCAAAAGGCAGAAATTGACAGACAATTTTTAAAAATCCAATTGTACTCTGTTTACAGGAGATATGCCTTAGGTTCAAAGATACAAATAAGTAGAAAGTAAAAGGATGGAAAATATATATACTCTGCAAACAGCAACTGCAAGAAAGCTGGAGTGGCTCTACTAATCATATGGGACAAACAGACTTTAAAACAAAACATAAGGAGATGAAGAGATGTTTTATCAATGTAAAAGGGTTGATTCATCAGAAAGATGTAAGTATAAACATATGTGTACCTAAAAACAGAACCCCAAGCGACAGGAAACAACATCAACAAATTGAAGGGAGAAATAGACAACACAACAAATGGTGACTTCAATACTTCAGTAACGGACAGAACAACTAGAAAAAAGATCAGTGAGGAAACAGAAGACTTGAACAACACTATAAACCAACTTAGGCCTAACAGGTATCTGGAGACTGCTCCATCCAACAGCAGAATACACATTCTTCTCAAGGGCATATGGACCACTTTCCAGGACAGATACTTACTAAGACATAAAACAAACCTTAATACAGTTAAAAGGACTGAAATCATACAAAATATGCTGTCTTTCCACAATGAAATAAAATCAGACATCAATAATAGAAAAAAGTGAGAAACTCACGAATATGTGCAAATTAAACAACACAATAATCAATGGGTCAAATAAAAATTAAATAAATTTGAAAATATTTTGAGATGAATTTAAAATGAAGGCACAAATGAAACATACAGGATGCAGTTAAAGCAGTGGGAAGAAGGAAATATATCACTATACATGCCTATATTAAAAAAGAAAATCTCAACTCAGTAACCTCCACTTTCACTTCGACACACTGGAAAACAAGAAGAAACTAAAGCTAAAATAAGCAGAAGAAAGGAAAGAATGAAGATTAAAGCAGAAATTAAAGAAACAGATAATAGAAAAACAAAAAAGAAAATCAAACCAAAAGTTGGTTCTTTGAAAAGATCACCAAAATTGATAAATCAAGTCAGGAAGGTTGGAAACGTTTCCAAGTGATGTGGAATTTTTGCCTTTGATTAGCCAGTGGATTCTCCTTCCTAGCTGGGTCTCTAGGCGGCACCAAGAAGCATAATATGAAGATGAAAGCACATCTGACTTTCCCTATCCCATCCTATCAAACCCCATTTCCACCTCCCCCCATCCCCACCTGCCCCTTCTGTCCCCACTTCCACCTGTCTCATCCTGTCCTGCCTACCCCATCCCCACCTATCTCTTCCTCTCCCTCCTGCCCTGCCATCCCACCTGCCCTGCCCCACCTACCCCATCCCATCCCATAGTAGTAACGGTGCTTGCTGTCCTCCGACCCAAAGACCTTGATCACCATGCTGTAGAGGTGCAGCCCCTCCACCAGCATCCATGCGAAGGCACTCAGGAAGAAGTAGTGGAGGAGCACGGCCATCACCCGGCAGGGGGTCTAGGATTTAACCAGAGATGGGAGGTGAGACAGCCCAGGGTGGGCCCTGGATGTGGCTATGGTCCCAGCCTCCCAGTATCCGTGGCCTGGGGGTCTTTTGGTCATGTGACCACATTTCTTCCCAGGGTATCTTCCTGTTGCTCAAGCCCAGGGATTTGGGTGCAGCACGTGAGGCGTGGCTAGCCAATCACAGTACCATGTTGTCCCCAGGGATGGTGATTGTTTCAGGAGAGGGCACAGGACTCAGGCCCAACCAATCAGCAAAACTATCCATTCCTTGCAACAGGATTGGCTCAGGGATAGGCACATGACTCACCTGGTCCAATCAGGGTGGATACTGGGGCTAAGGCGGGGACTATGGAAGAGTTTCCCTCCCAAGTGAGGACTGGAGCAGGGAACTTTGGAAGCCACGTGGCTCCCAGAGAGGTGTGGAGCCTGCCGCCTGCCATGTGGCTGAACCCTAGATGCTGAGACTTCTAGTTCTAACTAAATTGACTGCAGCTTCCAAGTTGTAGTTAGAACTGAAAGGGGCTCAGGCAACCATGCTGCTCCACAGGCTTCCCCTCAATAGGGCTCAGGGACAGACAGGTAGGGCCTTGGGAACCTCTCCATTCCTCCCCTGTAGCCTGGAGGCCCCAGGTGCCCAGGATGGAGAGAGACAGGCCCTGAACTGTGCAGCCTCAGATCCTCCTGGGGCTCCACCCCTCTGCTCCCTGTGAGTCCAGGTGCTGGGAAGAGCCAGGGCTTGTCCCTTAGCTCTAGATAAAAGTCCAGGGAACCAGAGCCCAGGAAGGAACACAAACCAAGGACCCCAGGACAACCCAGCTCTGCTGGTGCTCCAAGTTGTGTCCTTCAGATGTGCCCAAGTCAGTTAGTTCTCAGAGAAGGAATGTATGAGCCACTAAATGTGTTTCTTGTCATCATGATCTGTTATATATAGATAAAAAATAAGACACACCTATTATTTTTGTTGGCTCAGTGACCCCTGGCCCTGTGTCTTCCAGGACCAGCTACCCCTTTCCCTTGGGGAGCAGCCCCTCCCCACCCGAGAGGCTCGGGTGGGACCAACCACTACAATCATCCTCTCCCATCTGGCACAAAGGTTTACCCTGTAGGCACACCCCTCAAACAGGACCAATCGGAGCCCTTCCCTGGGATTCAGACACAGGTCTCTGGGAGAGCGGGACCAATCGGAGCCCTTCCCTGGGATTTAGACACAGGTCTCTGGGAGAGCAGGACCAATCAGGGCCCTTCCCTAGGATTCAGAGACAGGTCTCTGGGAGAGGGGGACCAATCAGAGCCCTTCCCTGGGATTCAGACAGAGGTCTCTGGGAGAGGGGGACCAATCAGAGCCCTTCCCTGGGATTCAGACATAGGGTTCTGGAGGAAAGATGCTCTCCCAGTCCCCTAGGGCCACCAGCTGGGATTATAGACACCTGGAGCTGCTGCAGACCTGCCTCCCCTCCTGCTGCCAGCACACAGTGGGACCTCGCTCCCCAGCGTGGACTTGGACAGGCAGCGTCAGCATCACCTGAATGATTGATAGAAATACAGTATTCTGGGCCACACCCACAGCTCCTGAACCAAAATCTGCACTGTAAGGAATCCTCGCGTGATGGTTCACACCGGAGCCTGAGAAGCATCCAGCAGGAGAGCTTGAGGCCATTGCACACCCTGTCCATTTCACGGTGCATCCAGGAACTTCGCAGATGCTCCCGAGTCCAAGGGGGGGTGCCCTGTGAGGGAGGTGCCTGCTGCCACAGGAAGGCGGGTCTGTCCATAGGCAGCAGCCCCAGGACATGCATGGGGACAAAGGGCTCCGCTGGGCAGTGAGGAGGAGAGGCTCTGCTGATCCGCTAGGCATGGGGTAAAGCGTTCATCTTCTGTTGGCCAATCCTGATTGCACCCTAAGACCACGGGCTTATCCTGCTGGGTTCCTAAGAGCTTCTGCCAGCTCCCTTTTTCCTCCCACACATGGAGCAGGCAGCCCTCTGTTTTTCTCTTCCATCAACTGGTTTACAGGCCCACGTCACTGCGCTGCTGGGTCACTTCATAGTCTCAGCTCTTTGACTTCTGTGAGGTCTAAGACTTCCTAGGGCCCCAGAGAACTCCCAACTCCATGCAAAGAGCAGGGAAAGGTGGCATCTAGGTCTGCAGGTCTGCTTCGCTGAGCAGAGGTGGCACAACTGCTTGCTGTCAAGCACCTGATGAAGCGCACAGCCTGCAGCTGACAAGAGTCCTGGTCTGCCCACACCAGGCCGTCAGCTTGGCCAAGGCCTGTAAGCCCTGGGCCCCAATTCCTTTATCTGTGGGCTGGGAGGATGACAGGTGCTTAGAGGGTGAGATGGCTTTGCAGATGCAAGCCCTTGACACCGTGCCTTGCGCGCAGCTGATGCTAGGCAGTGTGAGTGGGTGGCGGCAGCGGCAGCTTTACCGGAGGCTGGCGTGCAGCAGAGGAACCAGCTGGTGCACGTCACGGTCTCTGCTTCCCCCGAAAAACCACAGCCCTGGTTGTCTGGTGAGATAGGGTCTGAAATTTGAGTGGAAAAAGCTAGCAGGAGAAGGTGCCACCCAGTGACATCCAAGGAGGCAGGGGAAGGACAGCGCAGGAACAAGGAGCTGCGCCCACTCACCGTGCCCGGCTCAAGGTGGAAGCTAATGAGCAGCAGGACCTGGGCCACCAGCACAGCGAAGGACAAGTTGGCGTGGATGTGGTAGCGCTGGTTCCGGATGGTGCTCACGGAGCTGAGGACAGAAGCAGGGTGTGAGGCCCGGGCCCTGTGCCGACCCAGTCCCCCAGGCTCAGCTCCATGGCCCACAGAGTCCCTGTATCCATTTCTCCAAGAGCAGCCAGAAGGGCTGCTGTCACTCCCTGCTGTGGACCCTCAATGGCTCCCTATTGCTCTTGGATCTGATCCCAGCTCCTTGCATGCCCACCCAGCCCTACACAGTCTGACCCTGGGCCGTGGCTCTGCCCTGACTCAGTTCTTTTCTTTCCCAACTCATGTTCCTGCTTCTCAAAGTCCCAGCTTATTCCAGCTTTGCATAGCTGTTCCCATGCGGTAAACCCTCTCCCCGGTCCCTGCATGGCGGCCCGAATGTCCCCCTCAGCATCAGCTTCCTGACCAGTGCTGGGACCCAGCTGCACCCCTCCCTCTCTGCCCTGCTGCCTCGTGGCGTGATCACCGTGAAGATGTTTGTTCTCGCTTTTGTTTACTTGGTTATCGTCCAGCCCCCATTCAAGCATGTTCTCATCTCTCTTGGGCACAATCAGGCCCTCAAAGCCGACCACACGCCTGTGCTGAGGAACGTGGGAGCCAGAATGAATGTCTGAACTGAGGGAGGCTGAGGTGTCCCCCGGCCCATGGCCATCTCCTTTTGCCTGGCTTGGGTTCCACCAGAATTCCTGTGCCTGGGCTGGGGGCCTTTCCAGACCTTTCCAGCTTAGCTAAGCCTGGTGCTCTTACCTCCACAGCCCCTCCCCTCTCCCGTCTCATCCATCTTGAGATCTGGGGTGCAGGCAGGGGCTGAGGGGCTGTTGGGTGGATTAGAAAAGGGGACTCACGACAGCACGGCGAAGGTGACCAGCGTGGCCACCAGGCAGAGCACGGAGAGGGAGCAGCCCACATAGCTGATAGACGACAGCGCCACCTGGTGTCCGCGTGCAAGCTGCGGGGAGCAGAGCAGAGGCGTCAGCAGCTGGCCCAGCCACCCCATCGGAGCCCGAAGCTGCAGAGGGCCCAGGCAGGTGCACAGCTGGTCCCGTGTGAGTGTGGTGCTGACCACCAAGCCCTGCCTCCCAGCCCAAATGTCTGTTGCTGCCACCTACAGAGGCTGATGCTGGGGTTGCAGCCCTGGTTCTGTGCGTGCATGTCCAGTGCCCCGAGGTACCCTACAGATCACTCAGGCTCCCTCAGCCACAGTCTGCAGACTGCGGCTGACGGGCGTGGCCAGGCGCTGAGTGTCCAGTCTACACTGCAATACACAGGGCTGCAGACGAAGAGTCAGCCTCGGAGCCAGACCTCCCAGGTTCAAGTCCCAGCTGGGCCATGTCCTGGCTGACAATCTGGGACATGTGACACTCAGCTATGAAATGAAAATAATGCCCGCTCTCCATTCCCAGTGGCCACAAGGACTCCATGAATTTACAAACACAAAGTGCTGCAGCAGCTAGGGAAGAGCCGGTTACCGCCCCGGCCCGAGGCTGCGACCCTCCCAGTGCCCGCACAATGGCTGCCGCCTGCACACTGTGGGCCTCAGGAAAGTTCTCTAAATGGACACGGTGGTGGTCTCCAGCACCCATGTCTGCGGGGTCCCAACACCTTGAGGGAATGAGGCAGAGCAGAGCACACCTGGGGATTAAGCGGCTGCAGAGCCACAAAGGATCGAACCAAAGCCGCAGTTCACCAACTGCACAATCCAGACGGCGCTCCCTCGGTTCCCAAGTCGGGGCCTCAAGCTCAGACATGTGTGACCCTGGGCTCCAAGAGGCTCCGGGCTCCTAAGCCACAGGCCTGGAAGGGCAGCCTCCCAGCTGCTCACATGCAGGAGGGCGCCACGTGCTTCCTCCTGTGGTCCGTGGCTCTTGTCAGAGACCCAGCTGAAGCCTGAAGCCTGTATCACGCTGTCCCCGTCGGGCACAGAGACCCCAGTCCCCAGACCCGTGTCCCCCATCCTCCGAGACCCCTGCTTCCAGCTTCCTCCCATGGCATGGGAGTAGGGGGAGTCTAAATGCCTTCTCCCCTGATCACCAGGACAAAGGAACAAAAGGAGGCCACTCTGAGTGCATAAGGAGCTGTTGGCAATGACAGAGGAGACGCCGCAGGCCCAGGGGACCCCAGCTCAAGGTGAAGCAGGCAGTGTCCTGGACCTCAGGGAGCAACCTGGGGCCAGGGGGCCCCCGAACGCTCTGCGAGCACCGCCTTCAACTGTGACTGACAGGGAGTGGGCTCACGCCCGAGGGGCTGCAGACGTGCTAGATTCCTGGATGCGTGGGGCTGGGGTAGGGGCAACCTGGACCCCGCAGCCTGGGCCTCCCCTTTTAGCAAGAGCTCACTTTCACCCTGCAGGCCCTGGTATCCTCTCTGGGGTCCAGTGCTTGCGGGAGACAGGGCCTTGGCCGGGCCCCTATCAGGAGTGAAGCAGCTGTTGCCATGACACCAGCAGCATTTCCCCTGGAGGGGCTCTTTTGTGCTCTCGGGCTCAGGGACAAGGCAGAGAGGCTGAGGGCTGGGCGGAGCCACCTGTGCCGAACGCCGGCTCAGGCCTCAGCAGGCAAGGACCTGGGCACAAGTTCCGATTTCCCTGGGGCTGGACTTCCCTCTCCACAGACGTTGTGGCTATAATGGGAAAGGTGGGCACTGCGTGGCCAGGACCAGGGAGATGGAAGAATCCCCCTTCCAGGTTCATGACGCCCCAGGGAGAGAAGAGGAGCAGTCACAGGGGAGACCATCAGTGTCCCTGAGGGTGAGAGGGGACTTTGAAGAAACGGGGCCCCCTGTCCCCTCAGGAGAATGGCTGCGATTTCTTGTTCTTGTCTCTGGTTATTGCAGAATCATCCAGTTAGGGGTGGGAGAGCCCCACTATTCCTTCTCCCATGGATAAACCTTTTTCCTTCAACTCCTGGGCCTGGCCTCCCATATTTGAGAAGACCTTCAGGCTGCTGACCTCTGCCTCCTGGGAATCACAGCCACGCCCGTGGGCTTCCCTGCAGCAGGTACCACGATGTTCCCCGGGTGTGCGCCTCCATCTCGGCTTTCCCTGACCCTTGTGGGCTCTCCTGCACTGGGCTGGAGGAACTCAAGGTGGAGACTTCGGAGAACTCACACCGACTCTGCCCAGAGCCCACTCCCTATCCCTGCCTGGCAACAGCCAGTGCACCTGGGACGCTGTGGGTGAACAGGGGCCGCCCGGAAGCCCGAGGCTGCCCAGTGCTGCCCATCTCTGCTCCACCAGGTGGGAGCTGAGGTCACAGGTGTCTTCTGCCGGCAGAAGGGGCCTTGTGGGAGGGGAAGGCACTCCTCAGTCACCTGCCGAGTATGTTTGGCAAAACAAGTTCCTCAATAGGCGACACTGTCAGTGCCTTCCCACCGCAGCATTCTCGGCAGTGGAAACAAACATCTCCATCTGCAGATGGACGGGCCAAGAGCTACTCCCATTAATCGCATAGCCACAGTGGGTGAAGGGAACTAAATTTCTAGGCCACATTCCCCATGCTCCGTGTGTGACACTCCAGTTTCTGCATGACATTGTTAGCAAATCCCATGAAATGATGTTTCTGGTTTCAGATAAATTTGGAAAACACTCCATTCTCTGCACCCCTTAGAAGACTTTTTGGATGAATATAAAGCCACTTAAGAGTTCTGAGGATTCTGCAGGTAAAAAACAAAAACAAAAACAAAAAAACACCTGTTTAGCTATGTTTAACTTGGCATTTCTTAAACTCTTTGGAGGAGGAAGGGAAAAGACCCAGTGACAAAAACAGAGATGTGGTTTAAGAAGTGCTGTTTTAGAGGAAGTGAGATTTTGCAGAAACTAAGAATAAAACCAAATAAACTAAGAATAAAACCAAACACAGGACACACTGACATTGTACTGGATATGCAATCTTTCTTTGCTGTCTCCTAAGGCAACAGAAAAGTCTTGTCCCTCACACTGATCTCTGCCTAGAGATGGAAGGAAGGGTCAGTTACAAAAGTTTTGGGCCTCAGCAGAGGAAGTGGTTCTTGGAAACGAACATCCACCTCTGCAGCAGTCACCAAACTGAATTCAGTTCAAAACCAATGGAGGACACGCGCAGTGGCTCATGCCTGTAATCCCAGCACTTTGGGAGGCCGAGGCAGGCAGATCACCTGAGGTGAGGAGTTTGAAACCAGCCTGGCCAACATAGTGAAACCCTGTCTCTACTAAAAATACAAAAATTAGCCGGATGTGGTGGCCCACACCTGTAATCCCAGCTATTCAGGAGGCGGAGGCAGGAGAATCACTTGAACCCAAGAGGTGAAGGTTGCAGTGAACCGAAATCATGCCACTGCACTCCAGTCTGGGCAACACAGCCAGACTCCATCTCAAAAAAAAAAAGAAAGAAAGAAAAAGAAAAACCAATGGAAACACTGCTAGTGAAGGAAGGAAAGCAGTGGTGTCCAAAAGCCTGCCTGGCCCACTGCCCTGGGACACCCACTGCCTTTTGGTGTCCAAAAGCCCCCCTAAGAGATGCACCCCACACAGGTCTCCACCCCACAAGGCCCTGGCTCCTCCCCACTCCTGAGCATCTCTGCTCTACCCAAGTTATCTCACGTCCCACCAGAGGGATGCATGTCACTCTCAGACACCACGACTGCATTTCATGGGGTGTCACCTCTCCCCCAGGGACATGGGAAGCTCTGAGGATGCAGTCCACTTAGGGAAGCTTTTCCTACCTCATCTCGCAGCTCTGAAAACAGCAGTGAGCTCTATTGGGCACAATGGTAACCAGAGGGATTTGCTGAAGGCGTCAGGGGAGAAAGAGCCCTCACATCTACCCATCTGACTCTGCCACTGATTCAACAGATTTCCTAAATCTACATCACTGATTAATAATATCTTTTAAATTGAGAAAATAAAGCTTTAGCTCATCTATTTGCAAATGCAGTGAGGTTCCAGTGGGCTGATATGAGAGTTCGCTGCACACTGGGCTGCAGTTGGTCAGTCAACTCTCTAAAACATCTTAATCTCCATTCTTGGCCACCCATTCTACTGGGAGTTTCCTACAAATGGGAGCCTAGCCAGACCCACACCTACCCACTTATGCTGTAAGCCTTCCAACCATATTATCAATCAACCTTATTGCCAACTAACCACACCATCAACCAACCCATTGTCAATCAACTCACCATCAACCAACCCATCATCAATCAATCTTACCATTTACCAAGCCTACCATCAACCAACCTTACATTCAAATGATGCACCACTAGCTAATCTGACTATAAATCAACTCCACCATCATCCAATCCACCATCAACCAACCTTAACATCAACTGGCCCTCATCCAACCAGCCTATCCAGCCAACTGTACCCATCAAACAGCACATTATCAGCCAAATAGACCATCAACAACCAACCTTACCATCAGCCAACCCATCATCAACCAACTCATCATTGACCAACCTGACCATCAATCAACCCATCATCAACCAACTCCACCATCAACCAACCCATAATCAACCAACCTATCAACCAACTGCATCATCAACCAACCTGACCATCAACCAAACCAACCATGAACCAGCACCATCCTTAACCCATCATCAACCAACTCCGCCATCAACCAACCCATCATCAACCTATCCCAGCCAGCTGCACCATCCAATCCAGCATTGTATCAATGAAATAGACCATGAACCAACCTTACCATCAACCAACCCATCATCAACTCCACCATCAACCAACCTGACCATCAACCAAACCAACCATGAACCAACCTTACCATCAACCAACCCATCATCAACCAATCTACCAGCCAACTGACCATCAGCCAAACCCACCATCAACCAACCTTACCTTCAAGTAATCCACTATCAACCAACTCTACCATCAACTGACCCATCATCAACCAAACTCATCATAAACTGACCTTCAACCAACCTATCAACTAACCTAACCATTAACCAACCCATTAACCAAATGCATCATAAACCAACCTATTAATCAACCTGATTATCAATCAAACCCATCATCAACCAACTTTACCTTCAGCCAATCTACCCTCAACCAACCTACCGTTAACCAACCCTATCTTCAACCAATCTTACCACCAGCAAACCTTACCATCAACCAACCCCATCATGAACCAACCCCATCATCAATCAAGTTTCTTTACCATATACTTTTATCAAACCCACCCAAAGCCAGCATCATGCCAGGCACAATGGGGAACACTAAAAAGAAAGACATATGGCTCTTCCCTTGAACAGAGCTAATAGCCTGACCAGGCAGCCTTGAAATGATTGTAAGAAACATAAGGCCAGATATATTGGAGGGTCACATTTTACATGGTGCTTGAGTTTTAAGGTAAGCCCACAGGTAAAAATGATAGATAATCAAAATGGCTTTTGAAAACTCCTGAGATCCCCCATAAACTGGAGTCTCCATGGCTTTTGCATGTAACATCATACATTATTCTTCCACACAATGGTCTGAATAATGAGGCAGACTTCAGGAGGGATCAAGAAGAAACAGCATGCACACGTCAGGGTCTGCAAACCTCTCTGCTTCAACACAGCTTTCAAGTCCATAGACTGGCAATCTAGGTGATCCTGATAGTGACTCACTCCCTTCTCTTTACTACAAGCACATTCTAGTTGTAACACACATTCAGCCACGGATTTGTCGTTGTATTACTTAACCCTGCAACCCGTGTTAAACGTTAACTCCACCACTACCTGCACATGGCCTGAGGAAATTGGAAGGGAGGGAGGGTGATCTGAGGGAGGCAGAGAGAAATACTGAGTGGGTGTTAGGAGGGAGAGGGCTTCACACAGGCCTCAATGCTTGGGCAGGAACCTGACAGACAGGACAGGAGACAGCCTTCTAGACCAGAGTGATGTGAGCTCTGACAGTAAGTTCCATGAAGACAGGTCGATTGTCTTGTTTAATTCTGAATCCCCAGGGCCCGAGAGAGGATCTGGCGAACTGTAGACATCATGGAGAACCACAGAAGAGTAGCTGGAAATGACAAAAACGAGGCCCCTGCTGCTTGAAGGCATCGAATCCTCAGAACAAGCCTGTGAGTGGACAGCGTGGTTTCCCTTTACAGATGAGGACACTGAGGCAGCCGCAGTAAGTGACTGCCCACCACCATACAGCTGGCGAGAGGCAGAGCTGGGGTTGACCCCTGATGGCCCCTGCTTCAGCAGCAAGCATGTATTCAGCACCTACTGCGTGCCAGGCATGGAAGTCTCACCGCAGTGGGGAAGTGGGTAACGAACGAAGACGTGGATGTGTAAACGTGAATAAATACCTAAGGCTGCCAGTGCCGTGTTGATAGGCTGTGACGGAAATGCACAGGGGCGGTGGCAGAGGTGACTGCAGAGGGACAGAGGGATGGTGGCCCTCACACGGCTATGATCTGAGAAAGGCCCTGACCCAGGCCCTTCCCTCTCCCTTGGAACACCCACCTCCGAGTCCTGCTGGCTTCTCAGCCACGACACGGCCATCTGTCCCGATCCTCTTTCTGACTGATTTCTAGAGCCCCTGCCTTGATCTCTTTGGCCTCCTGGGCTTCCCTGGTCTCCCCAAAGCACCAGCCCCATCCTCTACCAAGTCCCTCCTGGGCTTCCCTGGTCTCCCCGCAGCACCAGCCCCATCCTCTACCAAGTCCCTCCTGGTTTGGGCTCTGCTGTACACTGGAGCCTCGTCCCTCGCGGCTTACCCCCTCCACGGCGCCTGAGACTCAGACTCAACCCTCCATCACCCCCCACGGCTTCTGAGGCCCTGCATGTTCCAGCCCCAGCCCGTGCCTCTGACCTGCCTCCATCCACCCTCTCCCTTCATCATGGGAAAGCAAGACCCTCCTCGCTAGTTCAGTAGAGGGGATTGGACATGGGGAGCTGGTTCAGTAGAGGGGATGGGACATGGGGAGCTGGTTCAGTAGAGGGGATTGGACATGGGGAGCTAGTTCAGTAGAGGGGATTGGACATGGGGAGCTGGTTATGAAGTAAGGGAAGCCCTGAAAAAGCAGAGAAGGCAGTGAGGCAACCCAGACAGCGGCCACCACGGAAGGACAGCGGGAGAGGGGACGGCAGCAGAGCCAGGCCGGGCCACCAGCAGAAGCTGGAACCAGACTAGCCTGCCCAGGTGAGGCTGGCGTGGGGGTGCGGGGAAGGGTCTGCATGCAGGGGCTAGAGCCACAGGGGGACGCCCATGCCAGCAGGGGCCCAGGCAGGAGGCTGGCCCCTTTGCCCACCCCAGCACCACCATCTCGCCTTGGTTGGACTTGGCAGGAAGCCAAGCAGAGAGCAGAGAGCAGGGCAAGCAGAGGATGGGTTCCTGGGCACAAGAGCAGGACCCCCAGGCTGGGTCCACACCCCACCCTCACACCAGCCCTTGAACTAACCCCCAGCTTTGACACCCACCCTATACTGGCCAGGCTGGCTCCTCCCTGTCTCTGGTCCCTCAGCGGCTGGCACCCAGGCTCTCACGGGGCTTGTCTCCCCTTAGGGCAGCCCTCAGTCCCTGGCTGGGCTGCACTCCTGCCCTCGGCTCCTGGACAGCACGAGCGACCAGGCCCTGGTGGATCTGTGACTCCAGGCATCCCTGGTTTGGCGGCCGTCCCTGGCCATAGACAGCCGTAGCGTGTGCCAGCAGCATGCAGCCAGCCTCCCGCTGGGCTGGGTCCAGTTGCTGGCACATTACACGTCCGCTGATGGAAATGAGCCGACAGCCCGGGGACAGGTGGAAATGAGCTGCTCGGCCACTTGCGGGGTGCTGCGGGATGGGAGAGGACTGGCCACAGGCAGGAGATTTTCCCCGAGGACCCAGCTGGGCTGCTGTATGTTTGATGCTGGGACTGGCCTGCCTCGGGCCACCGTGACCCTGTTGAAAGAGTCAGCTGAGGGGACCATCGCCCCCTTGTTTTCCAGACCGGGAACCCTGGGGGCTCCTGCTGCCTCCCCTGGCTGCAGAGCTTGCGCATCAGTCTGGGGCCAGCTGGGAAAAGAGAAACCACTCCAGACTTTCCAAGAGTGGAACATTTGACTCAGGGAATTGCCAACTCTCGGGAGGGGAGAGAAGGGGGACCTCACAGGGGTAGTGAGGTGGCCCAGGAATGTGCCATGTCACAAATTCCCCAGTGGAAGCCAGATCCACAGACTGTCCAGCAGAGCTGCAGCCACAGCAGAGGCGCGGCCGCTGCCCGAAAAGCCACCTGTAGCGGCGAGAGAAGAGCTGTTGGGCCTCCTCCCCTCCCATCACCTACCCCACGTGACAGACCTGGGCCTCAGCACAGTGGTCGGCCCTGGGAGGCAGAGCCGGGCAGCAGGAGGCAGGTGGATCTCAGAGCGAACCCAGGACCCAACATGACTGACAGCTGCTTTAAACAGCTGTGGCGATGTGAAACTGGCCGGGCAGTGCCACCACGGGAACCCATCCTCACAGGTAGAGGTGGGATGTGTGGCACAGGATGCTGGTCGTTTGCTGTGGCCAAAGACCGCCATCACTTCAGTGTCCACCCACGGGAGAGCTACGCAGTGGTTAACACGGGAAGATGTGGCTCTGTGTACCCCGAGAAGGAGCAACCTCCAAGATCCGTGGATACATTTTTTAAAGTGTGCCATCTTGCCAGGCATGGTGGTACATATCTCTAGTCCCAGCTACTTGGGAGGCTGAGGTAGGAGGATCTCTGGAGCCCAGGAGGTCAAGGCTGCAGTGAGCCGAGGTGGCGCCACTGAGTCCAGCCTGGGCCACAGTGCGCAACCTTGTCTCTAAAACAGAGAAACAGTAAATAAAAATAAAGGGAGCAGTCTTTATACTTCACCACCCTTTGTTTAAAGAACAAATCGGTTTGCATCCATTGAGGTACAGAAAATTTAAAAAACAAACAAAAATAGAACAAACAGCAAACCAGGGCCCCAGGCTCAGCAACCGCGTCTGGAATGACAGAAAAGCAAGCGTGTGTCTAGGCCGCTGCTCTGGGCAGGCCCGGGAGGCAGAACAGTGGCCGTGACCGTCAGTTTCCATTCTCTGCCTTCTGTGTGCTTGCATTTTCCCACATGCGTGTATCATCTTTACAAACAATTCAACCTACAGAACCCCTCTGTCTCCTGACACCCCATCTTCCTGTATGTCCCAGAAAGAGCCCTCAAGCTCCTGTCCCCACTCCTAACACAGGGGCTGGCAACTTCTCCTAGACGGCCCACATCCCCACTCTAATTCCCAAGATTCAGCACACTCATGACAAAAAACACGTGTTGACCAGAAACCTGGCTCGCTTCAGATGTCAAGCTCTGACCACAGCCTTGCAGTCCACAGCTGCCCCGCCAAAGCGACCCGATCCCTTGGCTGGGCTATGCATCCATCCGCCCCTGGAACGTCCAGTCTGGCCCCTGACTATGTTCACAGTCCTGGCCACCTGGCCCGCCCCCAACCCCACAGAGTGAGACCCCAATTTTGAGGGTAGCCCTGAAAGAAGATCCCCCAAGATGGGATTCCCTCAGAGGCTGCTGCCAGCCCCCTCTGCAGAGCAGCTCAAGCACAGCACAGCTCCCGAGCAGACACTGCTTCCGGAGAATTGGGGAATAAATGAAGCAACATCTGCTTCTCCTCTAAAAGGAGCAGCCTGGGT
This sequence comes from Papio anubis, assembly GCF_008728515.1. Classification (NCBI taxonomy): domain Eukaryota; kingdom Metazoa; phylum Chordata; class Mammalia; order Primates; family Cercopithecidae; genus Papio; species Papio anubis. The sequence continues at coordinate 125,541,129 of NC_044984.1, read as the reverse complement.
CTGGCTGGAGTTGGCAAAGGCAATTGAATTTGTCAAGAGGGGCAGGGGTGGAACCCTCAGAACCTTGAACCTACGTCTCCCTGCCCCCAGGACTGCGAGGTGCCCAGGCAGGGCTGGGGCTGAGCTGACAGCAGAGCTGAGTCCTGGCAGCTCCTGGCTGCTGCTCCACCCGAAACGCAGGTTTTCACCTCTTAGGTTCATTTCCCAATGTCCCAGGTGGCCAGCAGCCTGACAGCCAGGGGGACTGACGGGAGAGATGGGGGTGGCAGGTGTCGTCCCTGCTCCCAGGGCTCACTCAGCTCTCCACTCAGAGAGGCACAGGCCACAGGTACAGGGGAGAGCCCTGGTGGCCGAAAGTGGGCGTCTTGAGGGAGACTGGAGGGGCATAGGAGGGGTGCGTAGGGTGGGAGACGGGAGGGGGTGGAAGGACGCATGCCCCTGCGCCTCCTGCCAGCGAGCTCCCAGCTCCCATCCCCAGCCCAGCTCTCAGCAGCCCAGGGCAGGACTTGGGAAAACTCACCCGTGAGGCGGGGTGGGAACAGCACGCACCCGTGCACCTGAAGGGTGCTGGTGGAATGGTAAGAAGCCCATGCAGAAGGACCTAGCGGGCTTTGCCCACCACCCTCTCCTTCTAGAAGAACTGCAGAGGCTGGGAAATCAGAAGGGATGGTGACAATTTTCTGGGTCTCTAAGAGGATGGTACTGAGGACAGATGTCCTCCCCACTGGGCCGGAAGACACTAGTGAACCATGGCATTGCTCAGGGAGTCAGGGGGTGGGTTGCTGAACAAACCAGCTTCCTTGTTACTCCTGGGCAAGGCAGGACACACTTCTGCCTTCAGGATTAGAGGGGTCCAGGGATGGGTGGAGGGGCCTCTCCTCTGAGCCCCTCCAGCCTCCATAGTTCCCCCCATCCCCATCAACAGAGCAACAGACCACCCTGCCCTGGTGCCCACAGCGAAGGACTGAACCTTCTTAAGAAGAGTGAGTGGAAGGAGACTTGTGGCCATGAACGGGTTAATGCTGGGACAGCTGCAGTCCCAGGTGCAGTAGCCAGGCCTGCTCCACCCCACCCCACTCCCACTCCACTCTCACGGGGTCCTCAGGCAGGACATCCCCAGGAACTTCATACTCATGGCTCACTGTGACCTCACTCTGTCAGGCAGTGTTTGGGGCTGGGTGCTAAGGCTCGGTGCTCAGGGCTGGGTGCTCAGGGCTCAGTGCTGAGGCTGGGTACTGAGGCTGGGTGCCGAGGCTGGGTGCTCAGGGCTAGGTGCTGAGGCTGGGTACTGAGGCTGGGTGCTCAGGGCTGGGTGTTTAGGCTGGGGACTGAGGCTGGGGACTGAGGCTAGGTACCGAGTTGGGTGCTCAGGAGTGGGTACCAAGGCTGGGTGCTGAGGCTGGGGAGTGTGGCTGGGTGCCAAGGCTGGGTGCTCAGGGCTGGGTGTTGAGGCTGGGGACTGAGGCTGGGTACCGAGTTGGGTGCTCAGGGCTGGGTGCTGAGGCTGTGTGTTTCGGCCTGAGTGGTGCCTACTTCTCCCTCCTCCGATAACCACCACAGCTCCACAAGGAAAGTGTCCCACCCATGTCGCAGCAGGGAAACTGAGGCTCAGAGCAGGCACCTGCCCAAGGCCTCTCGGCACATCACCAGGAGGGACCTGTGTGTCCAGCTGGCTGGGAGGCAGAGGGGCCTCTACTGACCCCAGTTGCATGCAGGAGGTGTTACTGGGAGGTGGTCTGGCTGACATTCGCGCAGAGACCCCATGGAGGGAGCCTGTTTCTGACTTGAGCTGTACATGCTGCAGCTGCTGGCAGCACTGTTGGCACAGTCTCGCCTGTGACACACCCTCGGGACCGCAAATACAGCTCAGAGTGGTTCTCACAGCTCCCAGCAATGCCATGTAATTCAGGCCCCTGCCACTGCCTGCCCTGTGTCCTTCCCTGGAGCCAGAGCCTGTCTGAGGGGCTCAAGGCTGCACCTGCCTGGGTAACCGCAGGGCGCGGGGCCTAGAAACGTGGGTCTGGGTGGAGGCCGTGCCGTTCCTGCCTCAGGAAGGCGTGGTGTGCCCCCACGGTGCCCTTCCTTTCCCACCCGTAGCTAGATTTAGAAATGCCCAGAAAAGCCTGCAGTTGGTTTCAGGACACGGACTCCTCTGACTCAGAAACCACAACCTCAAATGCCTCCGAGAGGCAGGGCGTCAGCTCAGGAGGGCAGCAGGGGCCTGCAGACATAACCACCAGGTGGGACTGTGCTGCCAAAACGAGCATGCTCCCTCCCACAGTTCGAACCAAAGTCCTTCTCAGTGGAGATGCCACTTTCCCCCCCAGAAAAGGGCAGGAAGCATTTCACGGTCTCCTAAAAGCAGAAGAGCAATACGAACATGATGAGGGAGGACAGCTGCTTGTGGTACAGGGAGGCCATGTGGACCGGGGGGCTCTGGGGACCTCGCCCGAGCACAGGGGTGGCAGCCACTCGCCTCCAGCGTCGTTTCCAGCCAGAGGGGGAAGCCTAGCATGGCCAAATTTCCCTCTTCTTTTTTGATTAAAAAAAAAATCCAAAAGTTTAGATAAACTATCTGTGTTTTGGAATACTGACAACCAATTTTTAAAAATTTAAGCCTCTGCGGGCTAAATGAAGCCCGTTCACTGGCCAGAGTCAGCCTTCAGACCACAATTCATGACCATCTTATTGAAGTGCTATTTCCCTGTGACCACCAGGCCCCAGGAAGGGGTGTTCGGGGACTGGCATTCCCAGGGGCTCCTGTACTGGCACAGGGCTCTTGCACCCCCCAGGTCAGAGCCACCCCAAGGCAGGTGCCCATGCCTGGGATGCTTCCCATGCCCGAAGCCTGGGAAGTGGCCACCTGGGAGGAAGCGGCCACCTGCAGGAAAAAGAGCGCACTGCGGTGGGCCCCGGGGCTCCTCCCAATCTCCCACACACTCCTCGAGCACTGCCCTTCTTCACTGGGTGCAGCCTCGGCAGGACTTTCCGTCAACATCGGGGGGCTCTCCCACCTTAGACAACGAGACCATCTCCCAGGCCTGCACACCCTGAGCGGGGAACACAAGTGCCAGGAACAGGTGCAGCTGAATTTTCCCTAAGGCCGGGCCCAAATGCCTTCCACGGCACCAGTCCCCATGCCCAGCACCTTCATTGGGTGCGTGGCTTCAGCAAGAAATGCTGGGTGGTCCACGCCTGAGCCCTCCTCTTGGTCCCTGGCTGAGCCAGCCCATACCTGCATCCACCCCTGGGTTAACCTCAGGTCCTCGCTCCCTCATACCCTGCCGGCCAGTCCTTAGAGAGGACAGAAAGCTGAACTCCCACCTACCTGCGGCAGTACAGACCTGTTGTGTCAGCATGACTGGGATCCACTGACTAAACCAGCACACATGTGGCATTCCGGCCTCCGAGGAGAAGACATCTCTTTCCCTAAGTTCATCTCCCCTTGTGGAACAGACTCGATCCTCCATGCCCTCATTCATACAGCAAACACGGGCATAGACGTGTCTCAACGCCTGGGCATCAGGAAGGAGCAGTGAGCACGAAACGTCACCCCTGGGTAGCAGGCCTCAGAAACACCTCTTCGAGCTAAATGATTTTATTCATTTGATCATGTCACGCAATTCCACACAAATACACACCTGGGTCAGAGCCCACAGGCTGGTGTTTACAGTCCTTTCTCTCCCCAGCTCCTGCCACTGCCTTACCTATGTGGCCCCCTCCTGCCCCTGCCCACTAACAACCTTGAATGCGCTGTCCATGCCTTTCTGATAATCACATACCAAGATACAAATGTTGCATATTTAAATGCATACACAGAACACACCCACGCACAGGCACAGGGGATCCTGCCGTGGCTTTACAAAAATGGGATATATGTATCACTCTAGTCTACCTCTTGTCCTTTTCAACAACGTTACCTTGGAAATCGCTGCAAGCGCACTGGCATGATGACAGTCCATTCTTTCACAGTTGCACTGCGTTTCCTGACTTCATCATTCCTCTTTTAGTGTAGAGATGAATAATATCCCTTAGCGTGGATGTATTAGAATTTATGCAATTGCTAGTGTTATGTTTATTCATGCTTCTGTTCCTTCTACTATAAATAATGTAAATATTCTGATTTCATACTTTTTTATGTCATCTTACTTGCTGATTCTTTTAATTCTCTGACATAGATTCTCGTGGGTGTACTGAGAAGTTACTGGGTCTGTTCTGGATGAATTCTCTGTTCCAATGGCCTACTTTTCTAGGATAATTTTATCCAATTAAAAGAAAAACTTGCCTTCTCTGGGTTCTTACTGGATCTGGGGTTGCTAATTTCAAAGGTGCAGAAAGCATGCCTGGGGAGTAGAGCGGCTGGGGTGGTGAAGGGTGGGTCTGGATGCAGATCTACTGGACAACCCAGGCGTTCCTTCCCCTGCTTGAACTGCACTCAGTAGGAGAAGTTAGAAGCACCCAGAGATGACGCCATGTTTTTGTGACTCACATGTAAAGCAAAGCTACCCATTCTTGCCCACGGCTGGAGGAGGAATAAATTGGTACATGGTTCCCAGAATGCAATGCAGCAATGTTTTTCAAAACCAAAATGCTGGTGCCCTTTGCCCACAGATTCGCCTGCCAGCAATTTATTCTAAAGAAGTGTGTGCAGGGTCATGCACTCCGGAACCACCAGAAGTCGCCAGATGCTGGAAGCCATCACAGTGTCCGTCAGCAGATGCCTTGACATGGCCCCTCAGGGCTGGGTCCTAATCACCAAGTTGACAGCAGTATGCAAAGACAGAGTGTCGTTTTGGGGTCTCCCTCCGCTGGACAGCAGCCCTGAAGCCCGCCCCACCTCGGCCCAGTTCACTCAGGTGAACCCTGTCGTCTGATGGGCTTTCCACAAAAAGGGCACTGCCCACTTAGGAGGAAGGGGCTTCCCGAAACCACCACCGAGGAGGAGGCTGGGTATGGAGAAAAGCCAGGGGAAACCTCGGAGAGAGAAGGGACACGATGCAGATTTGAGTTCCTGAGCAGAGAGCCTGCACAAGGAACCCAAATAAGGTCACTGGTGCTATTTTTATTAATTCTCTGAGCGTGCTGCAAATTTGGTTTCTACTTATGATATCAGTCTTAACTTTTTTTAATGTTGATGAGAATGTTCATTTTTAGCATGGATAATTTTAAACCATTTTTAAATCAACCTTTTCTGCCAATGAATAGGTGTGATTTGCTCCCACGAAGACACCCACAGACTGTCGAAATCCAGTGTCACCGAGAGGCAGCGGTGATGCATAGAGACCCATAAGTCATCTGTTCCAGGTTTTTTGCTCGCTGGACCAGGCCCTTCCCTTCCTTCCTCTACCACAAAAACACAACATGTACAAACACAGTTTTCAGCTGAAAGTGTACCTCCCTCTCTCCGGCTGCCGAGAAGGAAGCTCTGCACTGGGCTTTAGTTCTCAGCCTACAGAGGGCCCAGAAGAGGAGGCTCTGCTCCCAGGTAGCTGGTGCTCCAGAGCCTGGGCACAGCCCTAACATTCGGGATTTGGCTCAAGGCCGGGCTCTGCCCCGTGATGTGACCTCAGGGAATCCCCTATGACTCACCTGTGATGGCCACAATGATAGCACCTCACTCATGTGGTGAGGACCGAAGGAGAGGGCAGGCCTGAGTGCAAGCCCCCACCAGGCAGGGAGCACCCAGAGACAGGGAGCATCTACAGGCAGGGAGCCTCTGAAATGGTGCCTGTTACTGTCTTTCCCTTACTTCCAGGTGGTCAGCTGTGTGACAGCCACAATCACCAGCCTGCATTCAATAAATGGCTCCCAGCAGCCACCCTGTCCCAGTGGCCCGGCGCCCACTCTGCAGAGTTATGCATGAAGGAAGGTGTTCCCTGAAGGCAATGCCTGTGTCCAGAACCCCTGCCCCCGGCCCTTGGTTTGGGTTCCTTTTTAAGCCACACTCTGTTTCTTCTGTCTCTGAATCTTCCAGGTTCCCACTTCACTCACTTCCAGGCTGAGGACCTGTCTCTCCTTCAGCTCCTGGGACAAAGGAAGTTTTTCACATGCCAATGAGCACATATTTGGGGCCAGACTATCCGTGCTCAGATTTGGTAACAATTGCTGCAGCCAGCTCCCAGGACATGAACAGAAATCTGAGCTGATGTTTGCAGACTGGGTGCCTGTGCCTGGGTCTGTCCAGAGGGTGGTCTGGGACCAGTGGGGCCTCACTCCCCCCGGCCTTGTCGGAAACAAGGATGCCAGGCCCCACCCCAGACCCGCTGAATGTGGGGTCTGCATCTTCACAAGACCCTGGACGGCTGGTCCAGCACACAGATGACCTCTCACATATGGCTCAGAAGTAATAACTGATGACACCTCTAACAGTCAGGAGATTTCATGGGAGAAAGAGATCACCAGCGTTTTCAGTCATCTGCAGTGCCACTCCTGCCCCTCCACCCCCGCCACACCAGCAGGGTGCCGGTTCTTGGGTCTCTACAGCAGCCTCCACCACCTCTCCTGCTCCCTGCCTCCTGCCCCTCACGACCCCTGGGCCTGGAGCCCCTGCCTCAGCCCTGGCGTCTCCCCGAGGACCACCCTGGCTGCTCCCTCCTTGCCCTCTGCCTGCGCCCTGTCCTCTGCCTGGGCCAGGAGGCTCCATCTTTTCCACCCTGAGATGTAGAATCCACTGCCACCTTCTCAGGCAGGCCCTCCTGGGCCTCCATCTTTAAAACAGCACCGGCATCACCAGCACCGTGTTTTAGTGCCTAATTATCCCCAAGTCATCCTACATGATCTCCCGCGTGGCCCGTATGGGGCAGGACGTGGTGTGCACTGACTTGTGGTGTCTCTGTGAGCACCACAGCATCCTCACCGCCAGGTCCCCATGGCCCGGGTGCTACCTCAACAGCCCAGGCTCTACTGGTAATTTAATAATGCACTGTTGAACAATGGGGGACCGCCAGCAAGCGCCCCCTCGCTCTGGGGCTCAGTTTCTCCACTGGTGAGACGAGCAGCCTTAGCCACAGCACCGTGCAGACCGCCCATCTCTAGGAATGGACAGGTGCTCTCTGTGGGGGCAGCTCTGCGCCTTTTCCCCTCGGCTGCTCCCTACGACACCCAGGAGGGAAGCCTGAAGGGAGCCCTGTGGGCCGGGCCCTGGCAGGAGAGGGGAGGAGAAACGGAGCCCATGGCAGGAAAGAGACGGCGTCACAGCCATCCACAGAGGATGCTGCTCCTCAGACTGAGGCCTGGTCCATGCAAGAAATTTAAACCCAGGAACTGTTTCTACATTCACCTCTCTCTAGTGTAGTTTCATTCATTCTGTTTAATTTTCTTTAAATTACCACCAATGATCCAGGTCATGGCTCTTCCCAGCGGCGAGCGGCCCGCCTCCACGTGGAGGCCCTGGGGTCTGCAAGCCAGGAGAAGAGGGGCCGCTGGGAAGGCATGGGGGGCGTGGGGACTGGGAAGGGGCAGTCGCTGGCTGGGCAGCTGCTCTCGGGGTACCACTCCTTAAGGAGCACCCCTCGGGATTGTCTGGCGGGTCACACCCGCCTGCACAACATTTACCACTGAAGGGTGAGGGCAACGGGTGGGCTTGGGTCCCACCAGCCTCACTACAGAGCCACCCCTTTGGAACCTCTAAAACCCCACGGCCCTGAGCCAGAAAGCCCTGGCATGCAAGGGCTTGGCAATTCTGCCTTCTACATGGCCGACCCTTCTTGGGGGACCCTGACGGCGTGGAAGCTACTGAGGAGACTGCCGGTCCCGTCACCTGACGCTTCATCTCGCACAGCACCAAGGGCTCCTGGGTCCAGGCTCCAAAACACGTAGGTCTAGGATGCTGGGTGTGCATCTGTGCACGAGGGGCCCAAGGGTGTGTGGTCCCCCCTCCTATCCACTTCAGATATGTCTCAGAGCCTGGGTAACAAAGTGAGGCCCCACCTCTACAGAAAATTAATACACGCACACAAAAAAGCCAGTGCAGTGACTCACACCTGTAATCCCAGCGCTTTGTGGGCTAAGGTGGGAGCACTGCTTGAAGCCAGGAGTTCAAGACCAGCCTGAGGAACATGGTGAGAGCCCAGCTCCACAAAAAAATTAAAACTTAGCCAGGCGCTGTGGCATGTGCCTATAGTCCCAGCTACTTGGGTGGCTGAGGTGGGAGGATAGCCTGAGCCCAGGAGTTCTAGGCTGTAGTGAGCCATGATCAGACCACTGCACTCCAGCCTGGGCAACAGGGCGAGACCCTGTCTCTAAAAATTAATTTATTTAATTTAATAAAAATAAAATATGGCTTGGACATCTCTCTGGAGTCTCCAAAAGTGATTCACGGTGTGACATCAAGCCCATTGTGCATTTTGTGAAAAGAAAGGGCCTTCTCTTTGGAAACAGGAATAGCTGTTTCCCTCCAGTGTCTTCTGCAGAGCGGGGCTCATACGCGCTCATGTGAGCAGCAGCCCGTGGCCCAGTGAGGCTGGGATCATGTCGGCCGCAAGTGTCACGTGCGTCTTTCGCCCTGTGAGGGGCTGCGGCTCAGGGGCATCTGCCATTTCGTTTCCACAGAATTTAAAGATGAGGTTATCTCCATCTGCCCCAGCAGCATTACAAGTCACTTCCAAGCACCAGGGCCCTGTTCCCATTGACCTAAGAGTGACTGCGGTCCACCCGGCCTCCGCACACAGAATCCTGTGGCTCAGGTTTGCTGGTGGTTTCTGTTGGGGAGTGAGGGTGCCTGGGCTGAGCGCTGGACCTGTGACTGTGTCACAGTGAGCTCGTGGCCTTCCCACAGCAACCACCTGGGGGGCCGCATTCCTAGGCCTTCTTTCTGGAGAAGGAAAAGTCTCCCAGGACGGGAGGAAGCGGAACCCGGATTCTGCCTCTGTCATACCTTGAAGAGTTCTGTCTCCTGGTCAACAGGACGGTGGGAGCCCAACCCATTCAACCCCCGAAAAACCCACACGAAACTACGCAGGACACGCGGGGCAGCATCGCCCCCGGTCCAGTGCAGACACTGCAGACGCTGGTGGATTCAGGTAGATTCCGCCTGTCCACGGCCTTGATAAACGTGACCGCAGAGGCAGGCAGTGACCCAGGCAGGGATGGCTGTTCACGCCCTGGAGACAAAGTGCCTGCTGGGAAACACCTGAGCGTGGCGCCCCCTCCCAGGGAGCTGCTGTGATCAGAGACATCCCGACTCTTCCCAAAGCCACCCTAAGAGCCCTAGACTGGGAATGAGCCCCCGGAAGTGACTGGCCACGATGAGCACATGAGGCTCTAAAAGACCAGGGCCCCACACGGAAGATGAGTCTCGTGACAAATCTGTCCGGGAGACGCTGGAGGCGTCACTGCTTCCCTGCCTGACTTACCCTCCAGCCTGGCCCTCTCTCAGCCCCCAGAATGCCCAACGCCAGCAACAGATTACAGCCCAGCATCCAACGTATCACCGGTTCCCAACACATCTGCCAAACCCAGCCTGGCTCGGAGCAGCTACATCTACACTGTCCACACCAGCCCTTCTGCGAGCCCAGTCCACAGAGGAGAGTGTGGGTGTGCAGTGTCAGCAGCAACACCTCCTTCCACTCCTGGTTTCCACCTACACAAGTCTGCTTGCCCCACCCCAAACCCAGGGTGGCTCAGACCAAGCTGCTCCCCAGTGGCTCTCCAAAGGCTTCCTGCGCATTTAGAATGAAATTCACGCTCCTCCCTGAGGCCTGGATGCTGGAGCCGAGCCTGCTCCTCCCGGCCTCCTGCCTCCCCAGGGCCTCAGAGCTCAGGGTGCCCCATCTACGGCCACACCACGCCCCTTCCTGCCCCCGTCCTGTGCACTTGCTATTTCCTGGCCTAGAACATTCTCCCCCCAGGCCTCCAAGACATCAGCTTCCTCTGGTCATTCAGATGCCACATCCCGGAGACACCTCACCGCTCCGTGAAGACAGCCCCATTCCCTGCTGTCACCTTCTACTGGGCTGTTCTCTTCCACTTGCTTCCTACACTGATTCAAAGTGACTAATTTATCTGCTAGTTTGTTTATTATCTGTCTTTCCCACTAGAACCAAACTCCTCAAGAGCAGGACTGTGCTGTTCTTCTTGTTTACAGCAGAGCCCCCAGCACCCAGCTCACAGCAGGCGCCCAGTGAGAATCTCCCAGAGGGACGGATGGAGGGACGAGGAGTCCCTCCTTGGATCCCCCCAGGTGCAGTCTGGGCGTTGCTGTGGGAAGCACACCACACTGGACTCGGCTTACACAACCATGGGCTCCTCGGATGTTTGCTGGCACCCAATACATGCAGGGCCCTGGACTACAAAAGCCAAGAGAATGGATTCCGTTTGTAAATGCAGGCCCCATGGAGTAATGTGCCCAGGGCCCATGGGCACTGGCAGGCAAAGCATGCGTCCCGCCCCCACCTGCAGCCCCATGGCACATCCTCCAGGTCCCGGGACCCCTGAGGCCTGGCTCTTACCTCCAGCGGGACCACCTGCATGAGGATGGCAAAGTTGGTGAGGTGAGTGCAGCGGCAGACGGAGTAGGTGAGGTTTCCTCCCGTGAGTGCACAGCCTTGGTTCGACCAGATCCCTTCTCCAGAGCTGAGGACACAGGAGAAAGGATCAGAGGAGGTAGCACCGCACCCTTGGCAGACCGGGGACTGAAAGCAGCACCCCCTACACCACACGGCCCTGTGAACTCACAGCGGTGCCCACGCCTGCCACTCCAGGAATGCACACCCAGACCATGGGGTGGGAGTTGGGAGGAGAGATTCTGGCCATCAGGCCAGCGAGAGCTGGAGAGCGTCTGCTGCTGGTCAGGCCACAGGAAGCAAGGCCCTCCCTCTGGGATAGGGAATGGAGAGCTGCTTCGGCACAATCACCCTGAAAAGCACCTGGACAAGGCCCAGTACAAAATGAAAAGCACACAGCCCAAAGCCCTGCACCTACAGCATGGGCAGCGGCACACGCCAGGGACCACATTCAAGACTGGTCACTGAATCATGAGTGACAGTAACTTAAACGCCCATCGGGGAAAACGGGTAAGTGCGGTATGGGAGAGAGAAATATGATAAAATACCTCGCATCAGTTAAAAAGAACATCCTTGACCAATATGTATCGATAAGGATAAAACACCAGAACACAATGTACAGTGACTAACCACAACGCGAGGCCCGTGGGGCCAGCAGCACCACACACTTCCCATGGACACAGCTATGACCGACACAGACTGCGGAGAAAACGCTCGCACAGAAACCGCCCACGGTGTCACCATCAGAGACAGGGTGGCGAGATCAGGATGAGACGGAAAGGTCTAAGGAGACCCTTGCTTTTTTTATAATGTTTTACTTTTTACGTGAATAATGTGTGGACATATTACTTGCATGACTTTGTAAAGTGTAAACCTAGACAAAAACAACGGGAAGCAAACGTGCTCTCGGTTAACTGTGGTTAATCCTGTTGCTGTGAATATTGGTGACTATCATTTTCTTCTCTGTATTTCTCTATATTTTCTTTTTTGTTGGTTTGTTTGCCTTGAGACAGGGTCTCACTCTGTTTCCCAGGCTGGAGTGCAGCGGTGCGATCACAGCTCACTGCAGTCTTGACCTCCTGCTCTCACGCGATCCTCCCACCTCAGCCTCCCAGGTAGCTGGGACTGCAGGTGCATGCCACCATGCCAGTTAACATTGTTCTTTGTATTTTTGTAGAGATACAGTCTTGCTATGTTGCTGTGGCTGGTCTCGGACTCCTGGGTTAAAACCACCTTCCTGCCTCAGCCTCCCAAAGTACTAGGATTACAGGCATGAGCCATTGTACCCTGTCTTCTATATTTTCAAATTCCAAAAGAAAAAAAAAAGATTTAAATGGTTCTTCCCTGAAGTTAGAACCTCAAGTTATCAGTAAAGACAAATCCTTGCTTCAACCAAAGGCAATGGCGCTTGGGGGAAGGCATTTATGAAGGTGAATAAATTAAAAGGCTCTAGTTTGTATTTGCTTTGTATTCACTTTCAACTGTGGTGCCAGCATGGATGTGGCAGATGAGAACTGTGGCTGTCCGGTGGCATGACTGATGAAGACCCCAGCTCACACCTCTCCAGCCAATGTCTCCGGATCGAGCGCACACCAGCAGCCTTGGGCAATGGGCACCCTGCATTAGCCCTGGGTGATGTGGAGCCCAAGGGAGGGGCTGGGATGGTCATTCAGACATGACCCAGGGGTGACTCTGAGTTTGAGGATGGAGACTCAGACAGCAGCTCAGTGGTGATTTTCATGATTAATGATCTGCTCTCCTAAGGGAGGGAGAAGGCATTTAGCAGAGAGCAGAGGACAAAGCGAGAACTACTCAGACGTACCAACTGAGAGGAGCAAAACCCCATTAATAACTTCAGAATTGATGGGACTTAAAGATGGGGTCATGACCTCCTCCTCTACCTCCCCACCCCTTTTGATCTAATTTTCCCAGGACCTTGGAGGGAGTCAGCAAACACCAGCTGTTGTGTTATATATTGCACCTTTGTCTGTCAATTTGCTGCATGAGGACCGTACTTCAATTTGAAGGGGGCCTGAACATTAACAGGCACTGGATTAGGTGAATATGGCCATGGGTATGAGTTGCCCCTTCTGCTTACACAAAGGGTAAGCTAAACAACACGAAAGTCACATTGTTCAGATGGAGCTGCAAAGGTGTGACGATGACCTAGTTAGCCAGAGGAGTAGAGCCTTAAGTGGCATCTAGGAAGATCTACTTCCAAGGGAGTCAGCGAAAACAAAGGGGCAGGCTTGCAGCTTGTGCATAAATAAATCTGCTATGGAAGCCAGATGAAGCAGTATCAAATAACACGAAAGATATATACGGCCCTGGGACCCAGGAAGTCTGCATCTAAACAGAAAAATGTTCAGTCATGCATAAATAAAATGTAACATACATAAATACGGTAAAAGACATGTATGTCCATACAGGCAAAACACAGAAACAAAAGGTGGAGGAATGACGGAAGAAACACTGAATTAAGCAGCATCATATATTTCCTATGATTATAAATATAAATTATACATAAATTATTGATAAAACACCCAAAAAACCCTCCCACAGTAGTTACTACTGGGGAAAGGGGTGGAGATCAGGATAAGAGGTAAAGACCAAAGGGAATACTTGCTTTTCTATAATGTTTTACTTTTGAACAAAGTAATATATTGATATATTACTTGTATAATTTCTTAAAGAATCAGTCTAGGAAAAAAAGCGGCCCAGAATTCTAAGCCCAGTGAAAATCTTTCAAGTCGAAAAGAGAATACTTTCTCAGATGGTAACTGAATCTATTGCCAGTGGACAAGAACTAAAAGAAGAGTTAAAGGAATATGATACTACACAAAAATCTACACAAAGAAATAGAATAGCTGGAAGTGGAATAAATGAAGGTAAATAGGCAATTATTATTGTCTTAATTGCTATAATTGCTCTAGAAGATAACTCAATGTCCAGGGGACAAAAATACTAGCAATGCATTGTGTTTATGGTGTCTGTAAAGGTGAAATGTACTACAACAACAGCACACAGAATGGGCAGGAGGAAGTGTGAACCTATTATTATAATGTCTTAGAATACATTTGGAACGATACCATAGCATTTGAAGGCAGGCATGAGTGAATTAGACATATACACACTGTAAGCTTAGGTAACCACTACCAAAAAAGTTAAAAGGATGTATAAATTAGAAATCATTTATAGTAGAGATAAAATAGCATCATAAAAGATATTCAACAACCCAAATGAAGTCAGAAAAAGATAACATTTTTAAAAGATAGAAAAGTTAGAAGACATCTAGCAAAATGGCAGATTTTAATCCAACCACACCAATGATTACATGAAATGTAAATTGTCTAAACATGTCAATTAAAAACAGAAATTTGAGGACTGGATTAAAGAAAAGATGAGACCCAGCTATATGGAGTCTAAAAGAAACCCACTTTAAATATAAATATATAAATAAGATAAAAGTTAAATTATGGGAAAAGATATAGCACTCAAACACTAATCAACAAAGCTAGAGTAGTTTTACTCAAATTAGACTAAGTCAACTTCAGAGTAACACATATTTCCCAGGGTAAAGAGGGACATTACGTAACGATAAAAGGGCTAATTTTCCAAGAAGACATAACAATTCTAAACATACATGTACCTAATAACAGAACTTCAAAATTCATTAAAGAAAAATTCATAAAACTAGAAGGAGACAGATAAATCTACCACTAAAATTGGAGAATTCACACTCTTCTCTCTTTAATTGACAGAACAAGTTGACAGAAATGTAGTAAGAATATAGAAGACATAATCATAACCATCAATCAGCTGGGTGTAATTGACATTTATAGAACACTCTACCAAGAATACACTTTTTTTCAAGTGCACATGGGACGTTCATCAAAGACTGAACATATACGGGGTCTCATAAAAACTTTTAACAAATTTAAAAGAACTAAAATTATAGAAAGAATATTTTCTGATCATAAAAAACTGTTTACAAATCAACAGCAGAAAGCTCTCTGGAAAATTCCCAACTATTTGGAACTAAACTACACGCTTCAAAATAACACACAGGTTGAAGAGGAAGTCACAAGGAAAATTAGAAAATATTTTAAATTTAACCAAAATAAAAACAACATATCAAAATGTGTGGGATGCAGCTAAATCAATGCTTACAGAAAAAATACAGCATTAAATGTTTATATTAGAAAATAATAAAACTTCATAGCAATAACCTAAACCTACACTTCAAGAACTTTTAAAATGAAGAGCAAATTAAACTCAATGAAAGCTGAAGGAAGTAAATTAAAGACAAAGAGGATAAGTCAATGAAATTGACAACAGCAACACAAGAGAGAAAAATCAATGAAGCCAAAAGTTGTATCTTTGGACAAAAATCAATAAAATTAATAAACCTATAGTAAGAGTGACTCAGAAAAAAGAAGAAACAGATTATAGACATAAAAAGTGAAATGGGAACATCACCACAGACCCTTCAAGCAAGAAAAAGGCTAATAAGGGAATACCACAAAAACTCTGTGCCTATAAATTAAACAACTTTGATGAAATTGATGAATATTTCAAAAAAACATAAATAGCTAAAACTTATTTAAAAAGAAGTAGACGACCTACATAGTTCTGCATCCATAAAAGAAACTGAATGTGTAGTTGAAAACCTGCCAACATTGAAAACGAAGGCTCAGATGACTTCATGGTGAACTCTACTAAAATGGAAGAAATGATATCAATTCTATACAAACGATTCCAAAGTGCATTCCAAAATGTAACTTTTATGAAGGTATCATTACCTCGACATAAAAACAAAGACATTACCAAAAAAAAGAAAACTGCAGATCAATATCCGAAAATGCACGTAGACACAAAAATTCTCACCTACTGTAGCCAATTCGATTTAGCAGTATACAAAAAGATAATACATCATGGCCAAGTGTGGTTTACCCCAGGAAAGCAAAGCTGGTAAAACTTGCAGCTTTAATCCTAATGATCCCACTCTGAAAACAACCCAGATGTTCCTCTACTTGGGAGAAGATAAATAAACTGTGGAACATCCATGTAACGGAATATCCTTCAGCAGTGAAATGTGAAAATGAGGTGTTGATACATGCAACAATACATATGTGGTTGATGCTCAACACATTACACAACATTAAAGAGACTGGACTCCAAAAGGCTGCCTATGCTGTGATATCATTTATGCACACTCTGGCAGAAGCAAAACCGTATAGGAACAGAAGACAGATTAGTGCTTGCAGGACCTGGATGTGAGAGGAAGGGATGACTGCAAACACACACGGGGGCATCTCCGAGGGTGATGCATTGTTCTCATCCTGATTACAGTGGTTGCACAACTGTGTTCATTTGTCAAAACTCACAGAACTGTACAATCATCTACAAGTGTGAATTTTTCTGAATATTATATAAGTAATAATTGCACAATGGACAGGAAGGATACAGATACTATGTTCATGATGGTGGCTGCCTCTGGGAATTGAGGAAAAAGAACAGAAGGAGGTGGAGGGTTTGTTAACATCATCTGCAATGTTTTAGTTGTTTCATTCTCAAAAATACAAAAATATAAACATGCTAGTAACTATAAATTTGGGGCAATGGGTACCTGCATTTGTTATATTATTCTCCTTACTTTTCTCTGTTCTTAAAATTCCTTCAAAAATAAAAACCAACATGCCAATTTAGTTCTTACCAAACCCCATCCCGTTTTCTAGTCATAATTTTTTTCTCCAAACAGTGCTCCAAAATTGGGATAACTATTTCTAGGAGCACGTGCTTCCAAATTTTCACAATTTGCAAATAAAGGAAAAAGAGCTGCAACCTGCTGAGCCTGACCAGGGCAAAATCACTGAAATTACAGAAAAAAATACAGCATTAAATGTTTATATTAGAAAATAATAAAACTTCATAGCAATAACCTAAACCTACACTTTAAGAACTTTTAAAATGAAGAGCAAATTAAACTCAATGAAAGCTGAAGGAAGTAAATTAAATCCATCCACACTGCAGAGGCATGACGCCAACAGTCATGATGCCGACGGCCATAGCCAGAGCGAGGCATCCCAGGGGACAAAAATGTAAGCAGTGTTTGCTGGAGGTGACAGGATTTGGGCTGTATTTTCCTCACTGTTCACAGAACAGAGATAAAAGGGGATTATGCCAACCCACTGCTGCACCCCCAGCTCAGCGTCCTGTAATCTCCTGGCCCTCTGGGTGCAGGGAGCAGAGAAGCTTTCTCTGATGGGGCTGTACCAGCATCGGTGGCACAGCCTGTGTGGATCCTGCCCTGAAGCAGCAGGAGGAGGGAGCTGGGGAAGTGAGTCCAGGCACAGGAAGATGCCCAGGTGTCGGGGAGGCTGACAACATGTAGGGTGATGGGCCACTAGGCAGGGTGTGAACTGGATGTCCCAGATGTGTTCCAGCCACCTGTGCAGTGTTTAAAACATTGGGAAAGTTCATATAATAATCCAGCAACAGGCGGGGCACGCTGGCTCACGCCTGTAATCCCAGGACTTTGGGAGGCCAAGGCGGGTGGATCATGAGGTCAGGAGATCCAGACCATCCTGGCTAACACGGTGAAACCCCATCTCTACTAAAAATACAAAAAAAAAAAATTAGCTGGGCGTGGTGGTGGGCGTCTGTAGTCCCAGCTACAGAGACTGAGGCAGGAGAATGGCATGAACCTGGGAGGCAGAGCTTGCAATGAGCCGAGATAGCGCCACTGCACTCCAGCCTGGGCAACAGAGCAAGACTACGTCTCCAAAAAAGAAAAAAAAAAAAAAAAAAATTCCAGCCACAGCCAGTCACAGTGGCTCACACCTGTAGTCCCCGCACTTTGAGAGGCTGAGGCCCGAAGGAGTGCTTGAGTCCAGGAGTTTGAGACTACAGTGAGCTAAGATCACACCACTGCACTCCAGCCTGGGTGACAGAGTGAGACCGTGTTTTAAAAAAAAAAAAAGAAAACAAACTCCAGCCATGAAAACTCATGACCTGACAACACAGGATCTGCGACCTGCATCCCACATGGAACAAGCCCCGGGGACCACCGCTGAGCAGCAGCTGAGGATCCGGAAGGCCTGACCCTCCCTCCACTCCCTGGCCCTGCGGGGAGCTGAGTTTTCAACACCGCTCTGACTGTGGAGCCACTCACGGTGGGCTCACGTCTGGAGGAGAATTGTGATCAGAGTGATGGTGGGAGACCCCCCCGGACATCGGGCAGGTGAGCTGTGGAGGCGAGCTGGGGGCGGGGGCGGCTAGCAGGGCAGGAAGAGACTGCATGAGACAGGTGTGACGGGTGGACATGGGAGACGCTGGGGAGGATATCCCAGTCGGGGCCCAAGTGGCAGAGACTGAAGCCTCAGAGTCTTAGGCACGCCTGATGGTCAGCATGCTCCAGGGGAGCCGGCAAGGTTTCAAACAGGAAAATGCCAACGTGGCCAGTCAGAAGCCACTCCCCCAACCCCCTTCCTCAGCCGCTCCAAGACCCCTGAGGGGGACAGCCAGGGCCATAGGGCCTGCCCCAACGGACGGCATCCTCCAGCTCCCCCAAGCATCTGCTGCACTGGCTTGAAAGTCACCCTGGGCATTCAGAGGCTTTGTCCAGACACATCATGCAACAGCAGGCCCCTCCTCACATAGTCTGGAGGGGAGGCCTCGACCCAGCACTGCTGCCAGGCCCCACCCATGTCTGCAGCATTTCCAGCGTTTTCGTGTGACGCAACCATGTCAGCTGCGGAAATGGGTGACCCAGATCCTCCCCTGGGCTGGCATGGGGCGGGCCTGGGCTTGGACACCTCATGCCCACCTACTCTCCCCTGTGCAGAGGGTACCTGAAGTCCAGGAAGGCGCAGTACACGAAGACTCGGTTGCTGCTGTTGGTGGCCTCACTGTGCTGCTTACGTGTCTGAAATGAAAGAAAACAAACACGATGCATGACGCTGCTGAAGAGGTCCCTGGTTCTCAGCACTGACATAACAGCGAGACTCTCACAGCTGGGCGACCTCGGGCAGGGACAGGCACAGCCACCGATGTCCATCTCCATCCATTGTGGGTGTGGTCCCACGTCACCCGGCCCAGGTCATGCTGCCCTCTGCTCTGCTCTCTCCAACCCACCTGAGTGCCCTGGCAGGTGCCGGGTCCTCCCTCTGGGACACTCCTCCCCCTAGGACATGCCTCCCCATAGGATGCTCCCCGCCAGGCAGCCACAGGCTCCCTCCCCACTCCCCGCCAGGCAGCCACAGGCTCCCTCCCCACTCCACGCCAGGCCTCTGCATGAAGGAGCTCCTCAGAGTGATCTTCCCTTCCCTACCTGTTCTGAACAGCACCAGCCCCCTGCCTGCTCTAGCTCCATTCCACTCACTGATGTTTTCATTGTCCTGATCACCATGTGGCATGTTACATATCCTCTGTCCACTGTGTGTGTGTTTGCTACCTTCCCCTCTACAATGTCAGCTACAGAAAGGACAGAGCTTCTGTCTCATTCACGGCTGCAACCCCAGGACCTAGAGGGCATCTGGCATACAGCAGGTGCTTACTAAATATTTGTTTAATGAATGAACAAAAGAATCAGTGAACAGGTCCATGAGAGCACCTTGTTCTGGAGACAGGCGTTCTCTCCTGGGCTGCTCCTGGGTGCCAGCTCAGAGGACTCTGCAGCTATGGCTCTACCCTAAATGAAAGGCACAGACTCCTTCAGGAGCCATAGTTGGAGGCACAGGAGACCAGCAACTCCACCAGGACCCAGCGCTGCTCAGAGGCGGCATGGCTCCAGGATAAATGGTGTCTGATGGATTCCCAGTCAGTCAAGTCAAGCATCTCTTATTTGTCCGATGCCTGCTCTGTTCTGTGACCCATTCCTGAGCCATCATTGCTCCAATGAGACCCTTCCCCCATTTCAGGGTGACCAGCTCTCAGGAAGGCACTGACTTGTGCAGGACAGAGCAGGAGGGCAGCCCCCCTCAGGAACGCCATCCTGGCCTCTACCAAAAGCCCCTCCTTTCCCAGGAAGCAGCAGCTCTGGTGCCCCTGACAGGCACCTTGGATCCCACTGCAGAATCAAAGTGCTCACAGGGCTCCCATTGCAGCATCTGTCTGACAGCTCCTCTAGCCTCAACCCAATTATCCTAGCACTGTCTATTACTAATGTTTTGGCAAAATGGAATGTTTACTCTTTTTGCTTTGTCCCCCACCCCCGTCGCCCCATATCTTAGGGTTAATTTTAATCCATCACAGGGTCTCTTAAAACTGCCTGGAAAAGACATCTTCTCCGCTGTCTTCCCAAAGCCACAGCCCACTGTGAACTCTTGCACAGACAACAGAGGGCCCTGTGTCCTGCAGCCACCTGGACCACAGAGGGGCATCAGCAGGGAAACTGCAGCACCAACCCCACATAATAGAAAAGACGAACAAAAACCCGGTGGCCATAGCCTGGTTCTCAGAGGGGTGTAATGAGGCTTCCTTGGCCCCAGGCTACACCAGAGCCAAAGCCTCCAGCAGATAGCATTATATGTAATTTTTTAACAAGGAGGCGTATTTGTGTGTTACTTGAGTAATTTAAAGGAAATTTAAAAAATAAGTTGGTGACCTGGGGAAGAAAGCAACCAGACCCATACACATCAACTTGAGGCAAGGACTCCTCAGGAGGGAGGCCACGCGCCTCTTCCCATCACCTCCTCACCCAGCGCCGGCTCCCCCCTCTGCCCTGGGTGTGGAAGCACAGCCCCCGAGGGAGCATAGGCCGCAGTGGCCTCTGGAAGTCCTGACACTCTGACTTCAAATCTAAATCACTCTTCAAAGGAAATGTAGAAAACAGCCACCACTGCAACAAGCCAAGCATGTGTGTGGTCAGAGGGTGGGAAGGCAGCTAGCTTTCTCTTGGATCTGTAGCCAAGATCACACCCTGAAATGGGGAAACTCCCTCCATCGTCAGAGGCTCCATCACAGCCTCCACTCCTGGGATGGGAAAAGCAAATTGACTCTTCATTCATGTGTGTGGAGTTCCGCACTGACTGGGAACAAACGCTCTCAGCAAGTCTCCAGAAAAGGGGGCCTCCAGGGCTCCCAGGGGTATGACGTGGGGTGGGTGTGTTTTTGACACAGGAGTGTGGTGCTGCCAGAATGTGAGTCATCTGCGTACAGGCTGCATCTCATGCAGAAATGTGGGAGGTGCCCACAGCCCACCAGCCTCCCTGAGACCTGGGAGAGGCACAGAAGCCAGTTCAGTTCATCACCAGGTGGCTGGGGATTGGGAATGAGGTGCTCCCTCCCGCTGGAGCCTTCAACGGTGTTGGGGGACAGCCGCATTCACCTGAGCATCCTCCTGAAACTTCAAGCCAGGGGCTGCTGAGCTCTGCTGGACAGAAGTGCAGGCCTCCTCACAGGGCCGGCTCCACTGCAAGTAACCTAATTTCCCACTAGACACACTTCACTGGGGTATGTCTAATGGAGAGTGCTCTGTGAGCCCTCAGGAATATCTCCCACAGGATCTGAGACTCCCTCCAACAACCATCATGATCTTTCCAGTCTGGGAGAAGCAAACGGGATTAATCAACTGCTTGTTTATTGCCTACTGTTCACGAGCAAGGTACACCAAAGTGTCTCCTTCTAGGAGATGCAAGCAGAGAGAAGAGAAAAATTTGATTCTCATGATAGCCTGTTAATGCCCATTGTTCAGAAATGTGCTGGCTTTTATGTAAGTATTGCTATGGTTTGACTGTGTCCCCCAAAAGCTCATGTGTTGGAACCTTAATTCCCAATGCAGCAGTGTTGGGAGATGGGGTCTTTAGGTGGCAGCTCGGTCATGCGGGCTGAGCCCTTGGGAATGCATTAATGTCACTGTTATGGGAGCAAGTTAGTTGTTGCAGGAGTGAATTTGTTCTCATGACATTAGATTGATGCAAAAAGCAAGCTCAACTCGCTCTTGCAGTCTCTTTCACTCATGCTGGCTTCCCCTTTCCCTTTTCCACCAAGAGATGAAGCAGCACAAGGTGCTCACCAGACACGGCTGCCCGCACTTGGACTTCACAGCCTCCAGAACTGTGAGCCAAAATAAACTTCTTTCCTTTATAAATTACTCAGTCTCAGATATTCTGTTATAACAACAGAAAATGGACTAGGTGCACAGTTTTACCTGTAAATAAGTTGGGGAGCTATTTGTCCATCATTGTCCTAAGCAAAAGAGAGATGGCACTGTGGTCCTTAAATCTGATGGTAAGTAAAGCAATATAAGGAGCCAAAATACTGACCCCAGAGCAGTGGGTCAGATGTACGTGGAGCTCAGCGGAAAGCACGGGGCAGCCCTCTATGCCACCCTCTCTCCAGCCCATCTCACAACTAATTAGGGTTCAGGGCTTTGAATGCTTGAAATGTCCCACCTTTTGGGAAATCAAGGATAACAGAAGTAATGGGAGAGATATGACAAGGAAAAACCTTGAACCAGCCTCTATCTCTTGGTGCTTTCTGATGTTTCTTGCTTTCAAAGAGTCATAAGACAATCCAGCATGGTTGAGGCATCCACAGCCTGATAGAGGCTAAGACAGGACTTTCAGAGCCTGGTTCCAGCACAGGAAGAAAAAGGTGGGAGGTGGGCAGGACCCTGATCCGGGCATTTCAGGACAGGTTGATGAGCTGGGCCACCCCAGTGCTGGGAGGGAAAGGTTAGGCCAGGTGAGACCCTGGGACAGATGGCCCAGTGGAGCAGGGGCTCATGGTGAGGATTTACTATTCTGCCTTCCCCCCACTGGTGCCATCTGCATGTGGATCTGTCTAGTTAAGTCGCTCTCCCCAGTGCTGGCTCCTGGGCAGAGGTGAGCAGTACCTTGGGGCACCAAGGACACCCACAGATGCTGTGCTCAGACACTTAGGACATCCCACTCAGCCCAGGCTCCTTCAGAAACCAGAGGCACCCTTCTTCCAACATGTGATCAAGCCATCTGAGGACAACAGCAGAGACCCTGGAACACGGCACCCCGAGTCTTCCGTTTCCAGGCCTCCCAAGAGCCTGCAGAGACCTCTTAGGCGTTAAGGCAGCTTGAAGGGGTCTGTCCTTTCAATAGAACAAGTCCTGACCACAGAATGCAGGCGCCACCCCCCACACACATGGTGCTGACATACGCGTGTCTTATTTTGAGATCGTGGGGCCAGATCTCAATCCTAGAAAGCAGCCTCCCCAACCTCACAACCTACTGCTTCCCTCTTCAAAGGCAACTGAGGTCAGACAAGAGACACGGGCAGAGGGGCAGCCTTGTGCAGACAAGCACAGCCCATGGCCACCTGGGACGCACCAGGGTCAGAGAGACCCACCGATGCCCCCTACTTCGGAAGATCCCAGGCAGGAAATGTTTGCCAAAGACCAAGAAGCTTCAGTTTCCCGTCTGTTCATCGCCAATGTGGGACGCTGGTCTGGTAACAAACCCGCCCTCCAGTGTGAACTGAACTCTAAACTGTATCCCTCCCTCCGAGGTCCCCAAGTCCCTGTCCCCTCTGCGAAACCTCAGGAGTCCCGTTTGAGAAGAAAGGGGCTCGCAGACACCTGATTCTCACGCTCGGTTTATGCGCAGGTGCCAGCCTGCAAGCCAGAGAGGCACACAGAGAGGAAACTGCGTTGCTGTTTTAAAACACAAAGAAAAAAAGAAAGAACTCCAAAATTGCATGGGGATCTGGAGTTAGGGCAGCTTGCTTCGAAACTGAACAGAAAGTGTTTTCGCATCACCCCCTCGCCCCAAGTAGCACCCAGTCATGCAGCGCTCAGTGGAAAGCTCGGCACACGAAGCCAGGCCGGGACCCACAGCTCAGGTTCTGCATTTGGCATTTAGGACCTGCAGTGTCTCCGAGAACCCTGCAGAGACTGAGCCCACAGAGGAGGGTAGAGTGTGGACCGGAAGCCACCAGAAGCCGGACGAGGCGACTGAGTTCAGTGTTGTCAGCCAGAGGCTGGGGAGGGAGCACCCTGATGCCCGCATCCCCGGTGAGCCTTGAACCCGGCATCTGGGCCTCCACCCTCTCCTTCCTCAGGCCTCCTGGACACGCAGGAACCGCCAGTGCATGCACAAGTTGCCCTCTATGACCCAGCAGCACTGGGGTCACCTGCACTGTGGCCAAGGTGCGTGTGGAGAGGTTCTATCCTTGGGAAAGAGGTACTGAGTGTCCCGGGAGCCAGGAGGAAGAAGCTCCAGAGACAAACTGGAGAATTAACCACGGAGACTCTGCCCCCTTAACTCCGCCCCCTCACATGACCCCTTCCCACTCACAGGGCCCCTCTTATCCCAGTGGCCTCGCCCCACTCACTTAGCCCCACCTTCCTTGCACATGGCTCCACCTCCTTTCACTTAGCCCCACTTCCTTTCACTTAGCCCCACCCTCTATCAAGTGGCTCCAGCCTATCTTACATTTCCCTGATGGTGAAGCCCACAGCCCCTTCTCAGGCCCACTCTGACCTCAGGACTTTTCCCCACCATCCTGGAAGGCAGACTCACCCCTGACTCTCCAGTACGTCCCCTTCAGACACTCCATGGCCACATGGGCAGGGCACGAGAGGTCAGCCAACCTATAAGGACATGCCCTGAAGTCACATGTGCTCCAAAAGCCAATCAGCTAAGGCTGTGGGTGGGGCCAGGAAGGTTCTGCCCAGGATAGTGCTGTGGGTGGAGCCTTGTGATGACGGACACGCCCTTGTCTCCCTGGCAACCAGCTTTCCTCCTACCTCGGCTCACTGCGCACCTGGCTCTCCTCTCACCTGGATGATGCAGCAGCTTCCACCCCTGTCCCCCGCACCGAGTCCCCGCAGAGCAGCAGGTCAACTTCTAAACGTGGCTCAGACCGCCTCTCCCTGCAGAAAGCCCAGGGGCTCCCAGCCTCCGAGTACAAACCAAACTCCTACCCACCGGCAAAGCCTGCGCCCCCTCTTCCTCCTGAGCTGCGGACACACGACCCCCCCCATTTCAGAAAAGAAAAACGGCGTTGCTGCCCTTCGTCTCTGTCTGTATAAGCGGACTCAGCACCAGGGGGTATTCGCGGGGGCTGCGGAGCTGCCTGGAGACCCCTGCCCAGCCACAGAAGGCTCTGGAAGGAGGCAGTCTCTGCTGTGAGCCTGGTTTTGCGGTCACCCCCTAGAATGCTGGAGTCTTGCCTCCTACAGGTCGCGAGCCTGTGGTCACCCCACTCGGATGTGACAGGTCCCCCAACGCTAAGCAGAGACGTGGCCCAAAAGGGCTCCAAGGACGCAGGGGGTGCCCAGGGAGGCTCTTCCCAGAGGGCGCATTTTGTCTCTGGGACAGGATGTTCATGCTCAGAACAGACCTGCACACGAACAGGCCTTTGCTTGTGGCTTCATCTCTGTGGGAATAGAAATGTCCACACTGGATCGTCGGGGATGAGTGACACTGAATTGTCTTAGGCTCATGTTATTGGAAAGCAAGGGATTTTGGCATTTCTATTCCAACAAGGCAACATTTATTCTTTCATACATGCAATAATAATTAACACGTTTTAAACAATTTTCATTCATTAGGCTACTCAAAACGTTTTTATACAGTTGTCTCATTAGGGCTTATTTTTGGTCTTTTTGTGCCGAATACAAAAATAATATAATAATGTGATATAAGATGTTTTCTAAGACCTTGGATTTTGTCTTGTTTTCATGACTTCACTCTGATACATTGTGTTCCCCTTATCCTTCCAATAAACTACCTTTCTGCTCAGGAGAACCAGAGTCAGCATCGTCAGCATCTGTTGCTGACATCCAGACATCTCTAGCACCCCCTCACGGGCTGCTAGAAGCCTCCACTGAGATCATGTGTGTGAGCCCCTTAATGGTTCCTAATGATGGCAATAGTTAACCTTTTCCAAGCACCTGCCCCGCGCCTGGTCCTGCTGTTTTACATAAGTGAAGTCATTCAATTGCTCAGCCTTTGCCAGCTGCGCACACTCTTGCCCCACTTTACAAATGAAGGCACGAAGCCACATGGTGGTTGGAGGACTCACGGCAAGTGACGGAGCTGGGAAGCGGCCAATTCAGGACTCAGGTCAAGACCTCCTGGTTCCAGAGCCCCACCCTGACCCACCATGTCACTCAGCACAGGTGAGTTACACCTGATCTTTATCTGTCTCTTCATGCCCTGGGGATGGAATTTTCCCAGAATGGCCACTGGCTCCCCCGGCCTGGTACATCATGGACTTGTAGTGCATGGCCCTGCCCTCAGATGCCTGTGACGTCAGAGATGGAGGATGGGCCTGCTGGGTCCCCCGGCTCTGTCGGCTCCAGGAGCCTTGGGGTGGAGGGTGCAATCCACAGGAATCCATGTGCCTCCCAGAACATGGAAGGCCATGGCCCCACAGCATCCAAATTCCATCTAATGGCATTTTTCAGGAGTAAAAAAAAGAGGCAGAACAGAAAATCCATACAGCTGCTGTGCTCGGAATGAACAAGTTTGCCTGCTGAAAGGCACTCTTCCCTAACCTCAGTGCTGCAGTCAGTTCAGAAAAGCAAAACCTACAGATGTCTATAAAAGTGCTACAGCTTTTCAATTTAGCTCCTGGGCCATGGCTACTTGAAATCCCAGCTCGAATTTAAAGGTTTTCTTTTTTTTCTTCCCTTTCTTCTGCTTGTCATGAAGTTGGCCAAATGGTTTCCATCAAAAGATCCAATCCATTCATTATCCTTTTATTTATTTGGTTATGGCTGGCCTCTATCCAAGAAGCATTTTGGATGACTTACAGAAACAAGAGGAAAGCACTGCTAATGCCAGGGTGTCTTTAAGCTTTCAGGAGAAGCAGACATGCTGTGGCTTCTTACATGAGAACAGTCAGGGGTTCGCAGAGGCCTGTATGTGGAATCTTGTCAAAATCAGTGCAGAGTCAAACAGCCTCAGCCACCTGGACCCTCCTCACGTTGGAAAAGTCATCATGGTGCCAAGGCCGAGAGTGGCCAAGCTCATCCCACTCCACGCCTTCCCTCCCCGCCCCGTCTGGTGGGTAAGACGAACATTCTGTCATTCCTAGTAGAATATCTGAGATTCTGGTCTGTCTAATGTTGGGCCAGAGGCAGAGAAAAGACCCAAATGCCCGGAGTGGACCGTTCAAGCCCCACGCATGAGACACAAGCAGGCGTCATCAAACCCAGCAACACGGTTTTCCAGAACAGAGCGGGCTGCGGTGTGCAGTCACTCAGCCCCACTCGGCCCCAGACCTCTGCCTGTCCGGGGCTCCAAGGTTCCATGGGGTTCTGGAACCAGCCCCAGGTCCCCATGGTGACCAATCTGGTGGCCTCAGCAAAGTGGCTGAGGTCTTTAGGGCTTGGTGGGACTTCTCTGAAATCTCCCTCCAGAAGGATTAGGTGCACAGCGATCAGACATATAGGAGGTGGAGGGCGGCCCCTGCTCGGAAGCCAGGTCTGGAGGAGGCCCAGAGAGGTCTGACAGAGCCAGGCACACCTCCTCCAGGGCCTGGGCTGACCTTGATGATGCCTGACCAGTATTCCTTCTCCGGTTCTTTCTCACTAACAGAAGTAGCTTTGCTCAGGGTGGCAACGTGCCCAGCTAGAAAACTGCAAAATCTGCATCTCTGTCCTCCATTCCAGCTCCAGCTCCACCACCACCAATGCAACTTCCCCACCTGGGTGCCCACAGGCCTCCCAAATGGAGCATGTCCAAACCTCCCTCCTGACCTCACTCCCAGCCCTGGACTGTCCCAGAGTCATGCCCTTGTCAGTCAGCGGCCACTCTGTCCTTCAACTTTTTGAGCCCCCAAATCCTTGACCCTGTCAGCAAGCCCTGATAGCAGACCTGAAGCTAACATCCTCCACTCCTATCCTGAGCAGGGCTCCCGGCGATGGCCTGTCCACCTGCTCACCCTGCCCTGTACAGGGTTTGTGAAAGCCCAAGTCCATCGCTTCGTCCCTCTGCTCAGACCCTCCGGGGGCATCCACCTTACTCAGGGGAAAGCCAAGGCCCTTAAAGTTGCGCCCAGGCCTGGGAAGATCTGCCCATGGCCTCTGACCTGCCTCCTCCAGTCCCCTGGCCTCCTGGCCACTCCTCAGACACGAAGGTGTGCCCCCGCCAGGGTGTGTGATGCCTCTCCCCAGACGCCCCCACGATCCCCCATCCACGTGGCCACTCCTTAGGGCAGCCTCCCACAGGCTCCTGCCCGCAGGCTTCCCACCTGCTGCTCCCTGGGATCTGATCTTGCGTGTACCTGTCACTGCCTATCTGTCTGCCTGCCTGTCACCTCCCCAGGTCCCCAGCACAGGGCAGGATTCGGTCTCTCTGGCTCTGTCCTCTCCCTTACAGCCTGAACGGGTGCAGGCACACAGGGGCACTCCGTGAACTCCGGTGGGATGAACCCATGCAAGGCGGCCTGCAGGAGGGAGGGTACAGGGGGCCGAGGATAATGGCCCAGCCAGGCGTCCCTGTTGGGAGTGAACCGACAGGGCCACCACCCCACAGCCTGGAAGGTGCTGACAGGCCACCCGAGCCCTAAACATCCTGATGGAGTCAGCCCTCGGAGTGAGCAGCAGGTGCAGACGCCTCGGCGGGAAACCCTAGGGAACCAAAGCCTGTGGTGCTTGCAGATGCGTGATTACATCCTCTGCCCCTCCCCATAGCAGGGGATGAGCAGCCAGGATTCTTGTGTTTAAAAAAAAATTCAAATCTTGTGGTGAGCCACAATCCTATGACTGCTGGACCCAGGGTTTTATTTCTTTACTGCCTGTTCATGAGTCTGGAGTTGCCCCACAAATTTGCTTCCGGTTTGGCTCAAATGGACTAAAGGCCCCTGGCCTGGCCCTGGAGCTCTAAGGTTTAACCTCAGCCTCACTCCTGCCAGAGTTCACCACAGAGACACCAGGTGTCCCCAGAAACTCCCCAGGGACTGGGCAGCTCAAAAGGTCCCCAACATTCCTGGGAGGCCCAAAGACCGGGGCTGAGTCAGGTCTCTTCCTCCACCCCCATAGAGAGCCCTAACCTGGGAGACTTCCAGCCAGGAACAGAAATTCAGAGTCTGTGGTAATCAAGTCACAACTTTTATCCTACCTTATTTGGGGAAGACAGAGGCAAACCTCTCCCTCATCTACCGATAAAAATGCCCCCTCTCCCTCACACACACACCAACAGCCAGGGAACCACATCTTTAAACATACCTGGCCTCCGGCAGGGGCCTTCCATGCACTCTGACCCCCTCCCCCCATCACAGACTCCAGCCTGGTCTCAAAAGGGACCCAGAGCCTGGATGCCTCTCACCTGAGATCTGTACAAGGGAAGCTGCCCAACCCAGGACAGATCCGCGTCAGGAAACACAGACAGTGACAGGCAAGGGCCTGTGTCTGATGCCTCCCCCCACAGGACAGGAGTGACTCCAGTTCTGTCTCCGGAGGGAGCTGCTTCTGGCACCGCACACCAGCCTTGGCCAGTGGCTCCAGCAGACAGAGCCGAGAGTCCATGCCTGAGCCTTCTCATGATGGTTTGCTTTTCAGACAAGGTTCACTCTCGTTCAGAAATCAAACCCGGCACGAGCAACACCAACAGGTGTGTCTTCACTCTGGTCAATCACTTCCCAAGCCACCCAGTCACTCTGTCTTCTCTCACCTCTACTGAGCCACTCACCTGGTGCAGAAAAAAGTCAACCCTGAACCCCAGCACCATTTAAGATTTGCAGAGCAGATATTTATGGCATCAGTGTGGGGAATGGGATGGCCACATGCTTCTACAAGAGCCAAGGAAAGATTTATTTGAAAAGGATTTCTGAGAGTGGGGAAGGGAGTAGAAGGTAGTAAATGCATACAAAGAGAGAGGAGAGGCAGAATCTGAGGGATGAATGAGGGCTGAGATAACAGCCTGCCTGGCGCTGCTCATCCTGCTCAGTAGGTCTGGACCACTAACCCAAGAGCTGGGCATTTTGATGAAATTAATTTACACATATATGCATCTATGCAGGAAAGCTCACCCAGACCAGTGTACCCAAAAGGAGCATCTCAGCACTTGAGGATTCACTGGTTCCCAAAGAAAACTCTCCTTTCCCTTTGCTTTCTAAAACAACATATGAGAGTGGGAAAAACATTAAGGTTTGTCTGAATTGAGATAAACTCACTCGAGTAGCGAAAGGGTCTTTTCTATAGAAGACATGGGATCCTCAATTGGGTCATTTCCTCCATTTAGAAAGTGTGCTCCTTAAAGAGACCAAGTGCCAACACTTTTCCTTATAGTGTTTCATAAATTATGTGCCCATACATTCACATG
Organism: Papio anubis; assembly: GCF_008728515.1. NCBI lineage: Eukaryota > Metazoa > Chordata > Mammalia > Primates > Cercopithecidae > Papio > Papio anubis. The sequence continues at coordinate 125,511,377 of NC_044984.1, read as the reverse complement.
CCCCGTGAAGCATAAGATGATAGTATTCTCCTAATACACAGGATGAAGATTTAGAAAGAAAATGTACTATATAAATATAGTCCCAGTCTTCAATTGAAATGCTGTGGAATACAAGGCTGGCTCAACATTTGAAAATTAGTTAGTGTAATTCACCATATTATCAGACTAAAGAAGAAAAATCACACGATCACATCAATTGATACTAAAAAAACAACAAAATCCAATACCTACTCATGATTAGAACTCTCGAAACTAAGAATAAAGGGAAACTTCCTCAGTCGAATAAAGAACACCTATAAAAAACCTAGAGCTAACTGATTAGTTGAAGACAGAATGGTTTCTTCCTAATATAGGGAATAAGCAAAGATGTCTTGTCTCATTACTGTTGTTCAAATAGTACTGAGGATTCCAGCCAGCACAGCAAGGAAGAAAAAGCACACAGATCAAAAGGAAGAAGTAAAACTGTCCCTATTTGCAGATGGTATGAGCATTTATGTCAATGATTTCAAGGAATCTAGAAAGAAACTCCTACAATTAAGTGAGTTCATAGTCACTCAAAAAATGTATATTTAGGTGTAAATTTAACAAAACATGCATAGGACCTGTATGCCAAAAACTACAAAATATGGATGAAGAAAACCAAAGAAGATTTTAAATAAATGGAGAGATATGCCATGTTAATGGATTGGAACACTCAACACAACAAAGATATAAATTCTCCCAAAATTAATATACAGTCTTAATGTAATTCCTATTCATCCCAGCAAGAATTTTTGTAGACATAGAAAAGCTTACTCTAAAGTTCATCTTTAAAGGCAAAGGAACTAGAAAAGCTAAAACAATTTTGTAAAAGAAGAAGAATGTGATATGAATCATGTGCTCAAACTAATTTCACTGATTTCAAAACCTACTACACAGCTACAGTAATCAAGACTATGTGGGACTGGAACAGGGACAGGCAAATAGATCAATGAGACAGAACCAAGAACCCGGGAACAGCCCCACACAAGTACAGCCAACTGATTTTTGACAAAGAACAGCAATCAGTGAAGGAAGGAGAGTTTTCCCCCCATCAACAAACAGTGCTGAAATAGCGCCTCATACAAAAAAAAATTAATTCAAAATGGATCATAGATTAAGTGTAAAAAATAAAACCATAACACTTTTAGATAAAAATAAAGGAGAAAATCTTTGGGACCGAGAGTTTGATGAAGAGTTCTTAGTGATGACACCAAAAATATGATCCACAGAATGAGGAAATCAATAAATTGGACTACAAAATTTAGAAACTTCAGCTTTGTGAAAAACTCTTGTTAAAAGCATAAAAAGATAAGCTACAGATGAGGAGAAAATATTTACAAGCCATGTAGCTGACACAGGATTCATATCTTTAATAATCCAGATCCATAACTCATATCTATCTATAATATCTACGGATTATATCTATAATTCATATCAATAATATAGAAAAAATTCTTAAAATTCAATGATAAAACACAAAAAGAATCCAATTGGAAAATGGGCAAAAGATACTAAGAGACATTTTATTGAAGAGGATATTCAGATGACAAGTAAGCACAGGAAAAAATTTTCAACATCACTAACCATTGGGAAAATTCAAATTAAGACCACGATGAGAACAACTAAAATAAAAAATAGTAACTATACCAAACTCTGGCAAAGACACTAAATCACTCATACATTTGCTCATGGAAATGTAAAAAGGTACAGACATTCTGGAAAATAGTTTGGAAGATTTTTTTAATATTAAATATATTTACCACATGACCCTTGTATTAGTTCATTTTCACCTAGCTAATAAAGACATATCGGAGACTAGATAATTTATAAAGGAAACAGGTTTAATGGACTCGCAGTTCCACATGGCTAGGGAGGCCTCACAATCATGGCGGAAGGTGAATGAGGAGCAAAGTCCGATCTTACATGGCGGTAGGTAAGAGAGAGCTTTCGCAGAGCAACTCCCCTTTATAAAACCATCAGATCTCATGAGACTCATTCACTACCATGAGAACAGGATCGGGGAAAGCACTCCCGTGATTTAATTATCACCACCTGGCCCCACCCTTGACACGTGGGGATTAGTTCAAGGTGAGATTTGGGTGGGGACACAGTCAAACCATATCAGCCCTGTAATAATACTCCTGGGCATTTGTCCCACAGAAACGCAAACTTATGTCCACCCAAAATCCCATCCACAATTGTTCACAGCAGCTTTATGAGTAACAGTCAAAAGCTGGGAACAATCAAAACGTCCTTCGGTGGACAAATGGTTAAACAAACTGTGGTTCAGCCAGGTGCGGCGGCTCACGCCTCTAATCCCAGCACTGTGGGAGACTGAGGCAGGCAGATCACGAGGTCAGGAGTTCGAGACCAGCCTGGCCAACAGTGAAAAATATAAAAATTAGCCGGGCACAGTGGTGGGCGCCTGTAATCCCAGCTATTTGGGAGGCCGAGGCAGGAGAATTGCTTGAATCTGGGAGGCGGAGGTTGCAGTGAGCTGAAATTGCACCACCTCACTCCAGCCTGGGCCACAGAGTGAGACTCCATCTCAAAAAAACAAAAAAATCAAACTGTGGTTCCTCCATTCCATGAAATACCACACTAAGCAATGAAAAAGTATAAACAACTGGCCTACACAACCATGAGCATTCCGCTGAGTGGAAAAGTCCATCTCAAAAGGCCACTTACTGTATGATTCTATTTACAGACCACTGTCATCATGACAAAATCATAAACACAGAGAAGAGAACACTGGTTGTCAGGAGTTAGGGATGGAAGGAAGGAGGGATAGCAACGAGGAGATCTGCTGGCTGGTAAAACGGTCTGTATCTTCATTTCAGTGGTGGTTCCATGAATCTACACCTGTGTTAAAATAACAGAACTATAAACATACATGGCACTAATGTTAGTTTCCTGGTTGGACACTGCACTGTATTTCTCTCATTTGTAATCAATGGGGGAAACTGGATGAAGAGTGCACAGGACCTCTTTGTAATTATTTTTGCAACTTCCTATGAATCTATCATTATTCCAAAATAGAAGTGTAAAAAAAAAGTTAAATCAACATCAAATCAACTACAAATGAGTCAAGATTTCTAGCTGAAGGAAACACAAGCATGGGCAGGCGAAAAGAGGACCCTACTATTAAGCCAGAGACTTGAATATTTACGTCTCATTTTGATTTGCTGAGTTCTGCACAGCAACACAGAAGTCGGTGGTAAGCCTGTGAAGGGGACAGCAGGTGATAGCTGGCTATTGATCCCAAGAGGACCCACGACTAAAATTCTCACAGAGCCAGGTCGGATGGGTTGTGGTCCCTCCCCCTCTGCCTTCAAGGCATAATCCCAGCCTGAGCCACTGGGGGTGGGAACCCCAGGGACTTTTGGGGGCCACAGGAATCACCCTGAGAAGCTGAAGGGGGCTCCTCACCGCAAGTGCTGATGTTACAAGCCTCATTATACTTATATTGCTGACCTGAAGGATTTGTTCTGAGGCCTGCAGTGGGGGCTGGAGGAGGCAGAATATGACGCCCTGCATGATCCTGAGCTCATTCCCAGGGATGAGTCTTATGGGTCTCCAGCTCTGAACACTGTTAGGTAAAATGCAGCCCAGGAGGAGGGACCTTCAGACTCTGTCCACTCTGTCCTCCATCCAGGTAACAGACGGGGCGGACTGAGCCCCTGGGAGGCCAGAATTACCACAGCCCATGAGCTTGGCCCAAGGGTCAAGGAGAAGAAGGACTGCCCAAGGGTCAAGAAGAAGAAGAATCCAGGCAGTGAGATCTCCAGGCAGTGAGATCGTAAGTGATTTTACATTCCGCATCCCAAAGTTTGTGATCAAAAGAAACCAGGGGTAGCTATCGTACATGAGGAAAGAAGGAAGAACAGTTCTTTTCAGGGAACATCAAGTTTCACAGTCAGGGGTAATTGACTCTGATGTTGTTGGACAAACAGTAAGAACCAGAATCTATCTCCTCTGGTTTAGTGGCACAGCTGCTGATGCACCCAGAGAGGCTGCTGGTGCCATAAGGCTCCTGTGGCCATGGCCTCTGTCACCCAGGACTGACCTGGCCAGTCTCTGCATGGTGTGGCTCAGTCAGCAGCTACCAGCCAGCATCACTCTGACACAGCAGTGTCCATGCTGCTGGGTCTTCTGAACGTGACCCCTGCTGTCGCTGCCTGCGTGGGTTATTTGCCTCCTGAGCTATGTGATCTGATATGTCCAGTAACCACAGAGGACCAGGAAAGGGGCCACCGAGACAGGTAGTAAGTAGCTTCTCCAAATACCATGGGAGAAAGTGTGGCCCCACCCAGCCTCTATGAGCAAAGGCTGAGTGGGTCACAGGGCTGTGGCAGATGCCCCAAGGATCCCCAGAGAGGTGGCATTGGAGAAGGCCAAGTATGGAGCCATGGGGAGAAGCAACACAGGGCATCAGCAGAGCCCTGGGGGAACCAAGCAGCCACGCAGCACCCAGCCCTCACCAGGACACCAAGGGACATGGAGCAGGCACTCAGACTTTCACCCCCACGCCGCGGTACTGAGGCACGGTCCTTCCCAGGTGGGCATCAGAGGGGGACTGCTAAAACAGATTTAAATAAGATCCGGAGTTTCATAACATAATAACCAAAGTGTCCAGGATGCAACTGAAAATCATTTGTCATACTGAGAGCCAGAAACATCTCAACTTGAATGAGAAAAGAAAATCAACACACATCAACATTAAATGATGCAGACAGTGAAATTAACTGACAAGGATTTTTAAAACAGCCTAAAATCATAAAAATGCTTCCATAGGTACAGACATTCTCGAAACAAATGAAAAAGATACAGTCTCAGCAAAGAATCAGAAGTGCTTCCAATTTTGGACTTTTTCAGATTTTGACATTTCTACATTATACGTACCCGGCTGAGCATGCCTAAGCTGAAAATCCAAAATCTGAAGTGCTCCAATGAGCATTTCCTTTGAGCATCATGTCAGCGCTCAGCAAATTTGGAGTTTTGGGGCATTTCAGATTTCAGATTTTCAGATTAGAGATCCTCAACCTGTATAAAGGAGAACCAAATGGAAAATTTAGAAGTGAAAAATAGAATAACTGAAATCAAAATCTCAGTGGATGGGCTGGGCATGGTAGCTAACGTCTGTAATCCCAGCAATTTGGGAGGCTGAGGGGGGCAGATCATTTAAAGTTAAGAGTTCAAGACCAGTCTGGCCAACATGGTGAAACCCCATCTCTACTAAAAATACAAAAAATTAGCCAGGCATGGTGTCTATTAGCGTGCCTGTAGTACCAACTACTTGGGAGGCTGAGGCACAAGAATCACTGGAACCCGGGGGGCTGGTTGCAGTGAGCCGGCATGGTGTCGCTATACTCCAGCCTGGGTGACAGAGTGAGATCCTGTTTCAAAAAAAAACAAAAACAAAAACAAACCGAAAAAAAAAAAAAAACCTCAATGGATGGCTCAACAGCAAAAATAAAAATAGAGAGGACAGAGGAAAGAGTAGTGGACGGAAGGATAATTTGAAGAAAAAACAACAAATTACCCAATCTGCACAACAGAGATAAAATAGATTTTTAAAAATTAACAGAGCCTTGGGAAGCTGTGGGACAACAACGAAAGATGTAATATCCATGTCGCTACAGCCCCATAAAGAGAAGAGAAAGGGAGTGGGGTTGGAAAAACAGTCCAATGGCCAAAATTTCTTAAATTTGGCAAAACATATAAACACAAAGATTCAAGCAGCTGAGCAAACTCAAACCGGAAAACCTAAACAAATCACTGCCAGACACATCATAATCAGACTTCCGAAAACCAAAGACAAAGAAAATAAATTGTCGAAAGCAGGGAGAGAGAAAGGACACCTCACCTACAGGGTCAGACAATTAGAACGGCGTGGATTTCCCATCAGGAACTGCTGAGGATGGAAGGGAGTGGCCTCTGTCAAGAGCTGGAGGAAATGAACTGTGCACCCTGCGTTCTTTGTCCAGCAAAAATACCCTTCAGGGATGAAGAAGAAACAAGAACATTCTCAAAGGAAAACAGAGAATTTGATGCCAACAGCCCAGTCATAAAAAATGTCTAAAGTACATTTCTGGAAATGGAAAGGAAATGATAAAAGAAGGAATCTTGAAACATCAGGTATGAAGAAAGATCAGTGGAAAATAAAAAGATAGTCCCAGCCTGCAAATGTGTACAATGGTACTTTGCTCAGCAGCTCAAACCCAGCACATTCCAAACAGAGCACTGAAAGGGCATGGAGGTTTCTGTTGGGCTGAGAAGCCGACCTGCCCTGGGGCACATCCTCTTGAGGAACTCCACTGACCCAGGACTCTCAAGATGCTTCCCTAGAATCCAGCAAGCAACAGATACAGCTACTGAAAATGTGCTGTGTAGGGTCTGGAATCTGAGCCCTCTGGAGGGATGCTATGAAATGCAAAACCCAGACTCTGCCGTCAAAGAACTTCTAGTCTCACGGGGAGGGCAAGGCCAGAATCCATGAAAAAAATATTGTCAGAAATGAAAAGTATCAAAAGAGTAACCTCTGAAGCCCCTCTTGCTCTAAACTTCTGGATCTAAGAAGTTGCTATCTGCTTCTCTTAATACTTTTTATTTCCCAATAAAGTTACAAAGGTTAAAATAACAGAAGCTCATTCTCCCTGGTGCATAGAGAAGGAAAAACATGAACAAGAAAGAAGCAAGATGAGCAGGAAGGTGGCTGCAGTCAATCCTCTAGGAAAGCAGTGTGGGGTCCTTGACTAGGGAGATACCAGTGAAGACAGACATGGAGACCCATTTTCTGTCTCATCCCAGCTCCACCTGTGCTGTGGGTTGAACAGTTTCCCCACAAAATCCATGTCTCCCCCAGAATGCTCAGAATGTGACCTTATTTGGAAATGGGATCCTTGCAGGTGTCATTAATGCAGGGTTGAAGATGAGATTGTGCTGGATTGAGACGAGCCCCCAGTCCCATCAGAGTGTCCTTGTACACTGCAGGAAAGGACAACAATACATGGAAGAGGAGGCCGTGGGGAGATGGGGCGGAGACTGGAGTTGGCTGTCACAGGCCAGGCTGTCACTAGGAGACAGGCAGGGGTGGACTTCCCACTGAGCCTCCAGAATGAACCAGCTCTGCCAACGCCTTTGTCTCAGACTCGTGGACCCAAGAACTGCAGGAGAATGGCTTTCTGTTGTTTAAAGCCACTAGGGCATAGCCATTTGTCATGGTGGCCCTAGGAAATGGCCACAGCAGCGCAGACTCGGCTCCGCTGCCATCTGGCCCCTTTTCTCAACCGTTCCCCTTCCAAGCGTTCTTTGGTCCGCGGCATTTCTCAACACATTAGGAAACACTGATGCCGTCCAACCCAGCTTCATGGGTGAAGCACAGAGCTTCTCTCAAACACCAGCAGGCACTCGCCAGGCGGCGTTCCATGCAGTTCTTCAAACCTGTTTTATCACAGCGGGTGTAGTCTGTGATTATTTCCTGCAACAATTTCCTCTGCTTTGAAAATTATACCCATGTCGTTGCCACAAAATCATCTCTCTAAATTTTATCCCATTACTCTAATCATTGTGGACAATGCTACCATAATTAGTAATTATCCTTCCCCTCCTTCCCAGCATCCTAAATTTCATCTATTTGTCGAATGTCAACACATGTGAGTCCAAGACCCACAGCACAATCAACGCCTCCACAACCGGCTTCTGGGACGTGGGTGTCTTCAGTTCTCCCCAGGCGACATGGCTTCCTTCCTAGTCCTGGGGCCCTGGAAGCTGTATTAACACCTGCTTGTATCCAGAAGCATGTGCTTTGTTTTCTCTTTCTAACCCAAGGATCTCCTGTGTGGTCCAGGCTAGAACCAAGGGAAGTGATTATCCCACGTGGGGCCCATCCCCGGCCTTCCGCCCCGTGTCAGGTTCCATGGTCCACCCACATCAAAGGTGTTGGCTCTGCCTCTAGGTCTCTTTCCAGACTATTTTTCTTCTCAGGTGCCTCTTGCTCATGGAATATTCATGTTATAAATTGTTTTTCTCCAGAAGCTTGGTTAGAATCTTGCCAAGTTCTCCACAACTTCACGTTAATGCTATCTGCGCTGTGATATAGTACGGTATCAGAAGAAGAAAAGAGAAGCCCAGCTTAAAATACAGCCTCAGTGGGCCGGGCGCGGTGGCTCACGCCTGTAATCCCAGCACTTTGGGAGGCCGAGACGGGCGGATCACAAGGTCAGGAGATCGAGACCATCCTGGCTAACACGGTGAAACCCCGTCTCTACTAAAAGTACAAAAAACTAGCCGGGCGAGGTGGCGGGCGCCTGTAGTCCCAGCTACTCAGGAGGCTGAGGCTGGAGAATGGCGTAAACCCAGGAGGCGGAGCTTGTAGTGAGCCGAGTTCGCGCCACTGCACCCCAGCCTGGGTGACAGAGCAAAGACTCCGTCTCAAAGACCTAGAGGCAGAGCCAACATACAGCCTCAGCAATGATGGGCTCCATGTTTCCCAGAGGAATCCTCCACCTTGGTTTCTTGTCCCCGAGTTTTGACAGAGTCAGGGCCCCAGTGTGGCGAGGCCTCAGCTTTAGGAGAACATTCTTCGTAAAGATCAAAAGAACGGGCAGTGGTCCCTGCATTGATCATCCTCACTGGTTCCCGTTTCCAATGCCACGACTTGGGATTTTTCCCTACAGCCGGCAAACTTTCCTCCTGGATTGTAAAGTACAACCTCTAATGTGTGTCTGAAAAAGCATTTACAATTAGAACAAGTTAACACTGCCTCTATGTATATCAGTGATCTCAACCGAGAGGAAAAAAATAATATTTTCATAACACAATCTACAAAACAGGACTCTCAATATATTCCTTCAGGGTGGAAGATTTCAGATGATGAGAAAATTCCCATCATAGGTTTGCCCCCAGGGGACCATATCAGGATCTCCCAGGGGTGTAATCCTCAATCCTGTGAAAATAATGGTATGGGTTTCAAAGGTTGTAAAATTCTGATCTATTTTACAGCCCAGCTCTGTGGCTGTTAATAATAGCCGGTCATGTTTGTGGTCTTGAGTCCTCTAATATGCCACATCAAAAATGATGTTATTTTCCATGGAAGATGAGCGGTTTTACTTAGAAAAGAATGGGGGAATCTGACAGCCCACAGTTTGCATCTAGAACCATCTAAGGAGAGATGTGCTCTGTGAAGCTCTGTGGCTCTCCCCAGAGTCTGTGCTGGTTCATATTTCTGTTCGTCTGCTTTGTCTCACATTTTCCCTTATTTGCTATGCTATTTTGTAAGTTCACAAATAAAATAGTTTAAACCAGGTTTTCCCAGGCCTTGAGCACGCACACGCACAAGAACTCTTTTCTTAAGTCAACAACATAGAAAGCCTTCCCCTTGAAAATCTCCCCCACATATTAAAGGATAACTTTCAACAAGGTAAATCATGCCTCTCATACAGAGATAAAATGAATGCACATCAAAGATATTATTTAATGTGTTAATGGATGAGGAAAGCTGTGAGATGTGACCGTCACTTCAAAGGGAAATTCAAAGAACTATACATACATGAGCCCATCCCGAATGCTGAAGTCAGTGTGCTTACTACACACAAAACGCAGAACTCGATGTCCAGGGAGAAGAATCAACTGAATCAACCAGAGGAGACCAACATGTCCGTGGCCAAGCCTCACGTGAACCCGTTGGCATGCCGTCACTCACAGGGTTGTGAGGTGGTTCAGGGACACGGAGGGGAGCACAGACTCCTGAGAATCAGATAACCCACATAACGCCCACTTCCCATGAAGCGCATTCAGCAATCTTTTTGTTCTATTTCAAAGTCTTCCATAATTCTTCCCTCCACAAATTAAGTGTATTTCTTAAAATCTAACTTTCCAAACTAAAAAGATATGGCCAAGTTCAAAAATTAAATGAAATTTCCACGCACCAGAAGCGAGATAGAAACATAAAGTAACGAGGTCAGTCGAGACTTGTGCCCAAGACAGTGTAATAAGACCGAACTCACCCACCCATCGGCACCAACTGAAACCTAAGGCAAGTTTATGAATTTGTGCTTTTCACAGCACTGGGCATCCATCAGGCAGTGAAGGTGAGCGGTGCATGAGCCACAGGAAACAGCGCAGAAGCGAGCTCTATGACTGCCCTGGAGCTCAGCCTTGGGACAGTTCCTAGATGCTGCAGCAGCGAGGGGAACCTAGGCAAGACCCGGCAGAGACCCTGGTGCTCAGATATCCAAGGTCAGTGACGGGAGAGGAGAGAGCTGCACGGAGCGGAGGGCCCCTCGAGTTCTCAGCATAGCAGAGACTGGCACGTGCAGGGAGGAAGCCCCCAGAACAGGGAAAGAACCACCCAAGCAGATTACAGGGAACTGAACTGGAGCTCACACAGGGCCAGGAATAACCTGAGTCCACACCCACTGGCCTGGAAACCTTGGAACTTCTAGGACACTGGGTGGAGTGCTCAGAAGGGTCTTGGCTCGCTAGTCCAGTGACCAAACTGGACTTAGCTTGACACTAATGGCTTAGCAAAACAATAATGCTGAGTGGAAAACGCCAGGCCAGAAAAGAGTACATACTATACAATTCCATTATACAAAGTTCTAGAAAATGCAGATTAATCTATGGCGAAAGAACAAGAATTAGCGGTTGCCTTGGGACAGGGGAGGGAGGTGGGAAGGGACAGGGAGGGGACAGGAAGGGATTACAAAGGGGACCCAGGGAAATTTCGGGGTGATGCACATGTTCATCGTCTTCACCACGGTGATGGTTTTATGGGTATATGCATTGGACACTTTACACATGTGCGGTTCTTTTTTGCCAGTTACACCTCAATAAGTGTGTTTCTGTTTTTCTGTTGTTTGTAATTGTGCAGGTGAAGCAGCTCCAGGTCTGGGGACTCTGATACAGGTTTGGGTTCTCATGGTGAGGGGTTGAAACCCAAGGTGAGGGGAAGCAGAAGCTGGGAGGGAGACAGTAAATGGCACGGGCCATAACCAGGTGAGAGATGCTCACATTCACAGATAATCAGAGCAATACAAATTACGTCTTCAGTGAGATCCTGTTTCACACCAGTGAGGGTGGCAAGACCTTAAGTGTACTACACTGGTGGGCTCTCAGTGCTGCTCTGGACAGAAATTTGGCAAAAATCAGCAACACTGAAATGCTTCTCACCACGTGACCCCATTCCCCAGGACACCCCCCAAGTAAACGACATGAACAGCTATCAGCAGAGTAACGGCTGAGTCATGGTGGGGTTGTCGTGGCACGCTACCACCCTCCCATTTTGGATGTTTGTCTTTGGGTTGACTTTCTTGAGATTTATCCATGTTGATTAGCAACGTTCTGGTTCATTGACTTTGACTGATGTTACGGAAAGTCTAAAATTCTTAAAAACAGCCGTGTTTGTGGGGTTACTGTGGGGTGATGGCCGATTACTTCTGAAATGATCACCTGTCATTCCCAGGCCACAAAAATCATGTCAGGTCCTCTCTAAATCACTATGTTTGCTTCTACAGAAAACCCTTTACTTAAAAGATACACATTTTCCTGATTCAGCAGAGCACTTCAGCAGAATTAAGCAGCCTCGATCAAATGAAGACAGGTTTCCAAGAAAATAAAACATTGACAACATGCCACGGCACATATGTGTGAAGAAGGCAGGGTGCAAACGTTCACAGCACAGGAAACGGGGCAGGGAGGTGGAAGCAGAGAGCAGAGGACCCAGGCCATCACCAGCTTGGAAGCTCGGCTCCTGCAAGCCCTTCTCTCCAGGCCGGCTGTCCTTCCTAGGGTAATAAAGGAGGGTCCCGCGCAGACCCCAGGAGGAGCTGGAAGTTTTCTGATCAGAGCTCGCCATGCAAGATTATGAAAGATGGGATTTCTGAAGCAGGAGGAGGAGATCTCAACATCAACCATTTAATTAAGAAATGCAGAGCAGGGAGATGCGAGTTTGGAAACATCCTTTGAAGCAAGCTTGAGCCTCTCCATATGTATGTTTCAATTCATTGTCTCCACCACCCTGGAAACAGAAGGTTTTCTCTTTCTTTAAACAATTGCCTACTGGTAGAGAAATGCTAAGAAAGTGTTAGGAAAATAGATATCGCCTGGGCCCAGTAGCTCACACCTGTAATCCCAGCACTTTGGGAGGCCAAGGCAGGTGGATTGCCTGAGGTCAGGAGTTCGAGACCAGCCTGGCCAACATGGTAAAACCCCGTCTCTACTAAATATGCAAAAAAAAATTAGCCTGGCGTGGTGACAGACACCTGTACTCCCAGCTACTCAGGAGGCTGAAGGACGAGAATAGCTTGAACCCAGGAGGTGGAGGTTGCAAATCGCTCAGATCACTCGAAGAGAACAAAAGGAAGAAGAAGAAGAAAAAGGAAAGAAAGGAAGAAGAAAAGAAAACAGGATTTGTATGGACAATTACCATTTGAATACAAACACCCAAGTTCTGTTTCAAATCAAATATCAGAAAAGAAGGGAAATGAAGTAGGCCATTGGCTATTGTTGATGTCAATCAAAAGAAACAAGGAATCGTTCCTGGGGCAGCATAATCCTGAACTTCCCACAAGCACGAGTGCTCTGGGGACATGGGCGACACTTTGTGCATCTTCCTCCCCCGGCCGGACAGGACAGTGCCCGTCTGAAGCAGGGTGACATGGTTCGGATCTGTGTTCCCACCAAATCTCATGTCGAACTGTAACCCCCAATGTTGTAGGCAGGGCCTGCTGGGAGGTGATTGGACCATGCAGGCAGCGTTCTCACGAATGGTTTAACACAGGGGTTCCCAACACGGGGGAGCCATGAGAATAGGACCAGCCATTATTGCAGAACTGGATGCACAGCAGAAGGTGAGCTGTGGGCGAGCAGGCGCTCCCACCTGAGCTCCCTTCCTATCAGATCAGCCGGCTGTTTGGTTCTCCTAAGAATGCAAACCCGACCAGGAACTCCACTTGTGGGGTATCTGGGTTTCAAGCTCCTTGCGATGACCTAGTGCCTGATGACCTGAGGGAAACAGTTTCATCCAGAAACCATCCCCCTACCCCACCTGTGCAAAAATTTCTTCCACGAAACCCAGCCTGTCCCACAGTGCAGCCTGGGGGCCACTGGCTTAACACCACCCCTCTCGGCACTGTCCTCACGATCTCGAGTTCTCTTGGATCTGGTCGTTCGAAAGTGTGTGGCACCTCCCCACCTCTCTTGCTCTGCACATGTAAGACGTGCTTGGTTCCTGTCACCTTCTGCCACGACTGTCGCTCCCTGAGGCCTTCCCAGAAGCCCAGCAGATGTCAGCACCAGCGGCTTCCCGGCTCATACAGCAGAACCATTGAGGGCAATTAAGCCTCTTTTTTTTAAAAAAAAATAATAATAAATTACCCAGCCTCAGGTATTTCTTACAGCAATGAACAGACTAACGCACAGGACAACACACAGAGTGGCTCATGATCTGGGAAATTTGGGCTAGAAAAGCACAAGTCAAATTTTAGTTCAAGCAACTCCAGGTACTTGACCTGCCCAACTAACAGCATGTCCTGGCCACGAACAGCACCGGATGTCCCCACTGAGAATCTCACTGATGATGATGATGATGACCATGACGATGGTGATTTCAGCTTGAGACAGGAACATCTGTTATGTAGCGAGGAGCCACCAACAGTGATTGAGGGTTAGGTGCTGGCCTAGCAGGAACCCACTGGTCTCAGCTTCCTGCACACGCATTCCTGGACCCCCGTGTATCTGATCTATGCGCCAAGCACTATGCAAGGGAAGCATTCGTGCCCAGTTTCCCAGGGACAGGGCCAAGCCCAGGCAGAGGAAGGACTCTTCCTGGACCACCAGGGTGACATCTGCAAGCCACAAACAACTGTCCTGCTTGTCCAGGTTTTAGATGCTTGGTTCACATCTTTTCCTGCTGTGTCTCCCCTGACTCCCTCTCCAGCCAGAGACCTTGACTGGGAGTGGCTCCGAGTCCCCGACGGACCCCATTCACAGGCACAGCTGGTCCTGCTGGATGGCTGGGCCCATGCTCTCCCTCGGCCCAGGAAAGCCATTCCTAAAGGCAGCCCCACTGGCCAGCCCCGAGCCTCCCCTCACTCTGTAGCCTACATGGCCACCCCTGCTGGCACCCCAGCCAGCAGCACACACTTGAAAGCACATGGTTATGTCCTGTGGGGCAGCCAGAGGGGCCAGCAATCCCATTAACCAGGGCTCGCCGGGAGATAGGTCGTGAGGTCACTGCTGATCGACAGGGTCACTCTGGGTGATGCACAGATGAGCACTTTATTTTAGTGACACGTGCATTCTAAGGCAGATTAGGAAGTGACATAGTCAACATTCTGTTTCCAGAATCTCTGGCTATGATGGCTTAGAGTGAGGGAAAAGCATGCATGGAGGTCGAAAAGATGTTTCTCCACGTGGAGGAAATGCACGGGGCACGAGTGTGCAGGGGGCACACAGGTGGGGCGGGAGTGAGTGGAGCAGAGGACAGGCCTCGGGGCCATGCCTGGCAGTGCAGGGCTCACAACCTGCTCCCAAGGCCAGGTTCCATGCGCGGCATGCAGCCCTTGTGCCAGCCCTGGGCACAGACAGTATCCAAGGCCCTGTTTGATAAGGCAGGAAGCTAAGACCAGAGACCCCAGGGACACGGTCCAAGTCACACAGCAAATCCACGAAGAAGCAGGCACGAGCCCGAGGTCCAGCTCCAGAGTGCTCACGATGTACGGCATTATGAAGTATCATCTGCTTTTCCAAACTCCCTTCCTTGGCCTTTGGCCTCGCCCTCTCTCCCGTTCCTTAAAACCCATTCTCACGTTCTCTCTCTTCCATCCCTTAAAACCCATTCTCCTTGTGCTTCCTTTCTCCCTTCCTCCTTCTCAGACCCCTCGTCATGCCCTGAGTGTCAGGAAGCTAAGCAGGCTGCCTCCCCACCCCCCAGAGGCCCTTTCCCGCACAGTCTTGGAGAGGGGGCAGCAGGCCCTGCTGCCCAGTCCTTCAGGAGGAACCTGGCTCCTGGAATGTGGGTTTAGCCCCGTGGTGCACAGGAGGGCCACACCAACATCTGAAAATGATCCCTGCCCTGCCCACAAATGAAGACTGGTTTCTCAGAAGACAAGAGTCTTTCTGTGAACTATAAAAAGCTACTGGATCGACAACCTATTATCATTGTGGAAGAAATTACTGATCTGCACGTCAGCTGGGAGGGTGCCCGGCTGGGCCGTCCGCCCCGCAATGCAAATCCACGGAACCCCGGATCACCAGAGACTCCCTCGACAGCCACGCCCCACATGCCACACACCCATCTCAATACTGCTTCCCGTAGGCTGTGGGCTCAAACCCGGGAAAGACGGGCAGGCCCCTCTCCACATCTGGGCCGCCCCACAGCTGTAGCAGCGGGGGTGCAGGAAGACACCCGAGGATGGGCGGCTGCTTCCAGCTCTCCACGACAGACATGGGTGCACCCCTGGCCAGCTGCAGGATGTGTGAAAGGAAATGTGCTCCGTGGGGAGTGTGAGACTCACAGACGGTGCAGGGCGGCCCACCCACCGTGCCGTCCACTGCTGGATTCACAGTGTCAGAAGTGCTGCTGGCCCCGGCTGACCCTGAGCCCTTAGCCTTCCACTCAGCACACTGCCTGCACCAGCCCCAGGTGCGGGGCGGGGCCAGAGAGAGCTCTGTGATCGACAAGCGTCTGCTCTCCGTTTCAGGGTTGAAGGGCCTTTGACCACCAAGCAAGCCCGGCTGGTGAGAGATCAGGGGCACATGTGGAGCCCCCAGCCCCCTTCAGGGGAGCTGACAGTCTGCCTCTGCCACCCCCACCCCACCCCCGTGACATGGGACACGGAGGTGACCAGCGGAGCCCCATCCTGGGCTTGGAGGAGAAGGGGCTGAAAGTGGGGGCCAGGTCCACAGGGCCTGGTCCTGCAAGTATCAGATGTTCATCTCAGACCCTCACTTGAGGGAGAAGCAGACCACCAGCAGGGCTGTCGTTCTTTGGGGGTGGCTGTTGGTGACGATGTCTTTACACAGAGCCAAGCTTCCTCCCACTGACTCAGTCTTCCAAGAAATGCTGAGGTGGGGAATTTATGGCCTCACCCAACCCCTAGAACCACGCACGGTCGTGATGTCCCTGACGCTGACACTGGCTGGCTAACCCTTGTCTGGAATGGCCACGGCCATGGAGGAGAGTCCCAGCCCCAGCCTGGCAGAGGAAGTGTCCCCATGTGAGCTCACAGGGTGGTGCAACTGTCCTCATATCACACAGTATGTCACTGCCTCTGTGGCTTCTCTCACCAGGCCGCTGACCTGACCCTACATCTGCACCTCTCTTCCCGACAGGGGCCTCCCTGGATGGCTGGGGAGGGGGTGCAAAAGGGGGCAGGGGGCTGCCTACTCCTGGAATGCTCCACCCATCTTCCCCAGAGCCATCACCCCATCGTCCAGGCTCCAGATGCAGAGGGCACCAGAGCTGGGCCGTGGAACAGTCTCCAAACCATAGCGTCTCCCGGCCATGAGTCACCTGACTCCCCTCCCTCAGGCCGGCACACAAGGACAGAAACTGGCCACACCCAGGGCTGAAGCTCCTCACAGGACCTCCTCCCCCTGCCCTCAATGGGCTCCGTCCTTCCAGCCTCAGAGACTGACCAGGGAGGACACAGACCAAGAAAGGAATGCTGATTAGGGAGGACACTGACCAGGGAGGACACTGACTAGAGGGAGCACTGACCAGGGAGGAGCACTGACCAGGGAGGGAGCAGTGATTAGGGAGGACACTGACCAGGGAGGACACTGACCAGGGTGGACACTGACCAGGGAGGGAGCATTGACCAGCGAGGACACTGACTGGGGAGAAGCACTGACCAGGGAGGACATGGAGCAGGGAGGACACTGAGCAGGTAGGGAGTACTCCCCAGGGAAGGAGAATTCCCCAGGGAGGAGCACTGACCAGGGAGGGACCACCACCCAGGGTGGGAGCACTACCAAGAAGGATATGGGCAAGGGAGGGAGCACTGACCGGGGACACACTGACCAGGACAGAGTGCTATCACCTTGTTCACATCTCTCAACCTGTGCCCACCCTGAGGACCACAGGGCAGCTCCCTCACTGGCCACCTGGTGCTGGCAGCTGTGGTGCTTTGTCGTCCAAGGAGAAAGCATGATCTTCGGAATGAGACTCAACTCTAATCCTAACTCCACTGTGGACTTGGGCAGCATGGTGACTTCCCTGAGCCTCAGTTTCTCCAACTGTAAATCCCCATATCCCTCTCAGCTGTTGTAAGAAGGAACCCGGTGGGCATGGGTGTGATCCAGGAACAGCCACATGCTGAGCAAGGCTGGCCTGTGCACCAGATGTGCCCGGGCAGGGAGGGGCGGGATGGGGGGGGTCCCTGCAAAGCACTGCCCTGCGGCAGCTCCTCGGCGTCGCTGACAGAAGCTGCCCCACTCTTCTCCTCCTGAAGCCCCTTGTGAACACAGTTTCAGGATCCTCCTGTCACCCTCCCTGCCTGGGGCTGATGCACCAACATGATGGCACCAGGGTTCGGGAGAAGACGAGATCCCTGCCTCCCGAACACTGTCCTGCCTACAGGGTCCACATGAAGAATGCGCAGTGCTGGAAGGAGAGCTCAGCCCGCTTGACCGCTGTGACCCGGAGACCCACAGGTCCTGCAGGCTGCCCTGAGGGCCAGGCTCATCCATGCTCTCCCGGATTTCAACATGCCCAACACGCCCGCAGGTGGTGTGGGCGGTGTGTGCCTGCCTGGCGGCCCCCTGGACAGCAGTCATTTGCATTTGGATCCACCTGGCTGCAACTTACCACTGCACAGCTGCGCCCTTGAAACCCACAGACCTTGCAGCGCACCAGGGCCTGGAAGGCTCCCAAACTTCCCATGCGAACAAAGAGGCTGGCAATGCATCAGCAACAGAGCAGCCTGCAGGGCCGACCACCACGAACCATGCGAGTTAGAGCAGAGGTAGCGGGCAAGTCTTTGGCTTTGGTTCAGTTTTGTCCTCTAACGAAGTAGCTGGGTGTGCTGGAAGGAAGTCTCCCAGAGCACCACTGCAGCTCAGAACCACACTGGCAGTGAGATGCCGTCGTGTGTGTGTAAAGAGAAACTCGCACACCCAGAGGTTTCCAATGGGTGCAAATCTAAACACAAGGGGAAATTTGTAAGGACAGCCGTGGAAGGGAAGGTAGAAGGGGGGCTCTGGGGAGGGGAAGATAAACCAGGCCTGGGAATCGTGGTGTGTCCAGAATTGGTGGGTTTTTGGTCTTGCTGACTTTAAGAATGAAGCCACGGACCCTGGCAGTGAGTGTTACAGTTCTTAAAGACGGTGTGTCTGGAGTTTGTTCCTTCTTCCTCCTTCCCGGTGGGTTTGTGGTCTCGCTGGCTTCAGGAGTGAAGCTGCAGAGCGGTGAGTGTTACAGCTCGTAAAGGCAGCATGGACCCAACGAGTGAGCAGCAGCAAGATTTACTGCAAAGAGCGAAAGAACAAAGCTTCCACAGTGTGGAAGGCAATCCAAGCGGGTTGCTGCTGGCTGACATGTGCAGCCTGCTTTTATTCCCCTATCTGGCCCCACCCACATCCTGCTGATTGGTCCATTTTACAGAACGCTGATTGGTCCATTTCACAGAACGCTGACTGGTCCATTTTGACAGAGTGCTATTGGTGCATTTACAGTCAGCAGGCTAGACAGAGTCACAGAGTGCTAGTCCCTCAAGTCTGCACTAGGTTAGCTACATACAGAGTACCAGGTGGTATATTCACAGAGCCTGAGCTAGACACAGCGAGGTGCTGATTGGTGTATTTACAAGCCCTGAGCTAAGACACAGAGTGCTGATTGAATCATGTATTTACAATCCTTGAGGAGCTAGACACAGGTGCTAGATGGTAAAGTTCTCCAAGTCCCACTAGGTTAGCTGGATACAGGTGCTGATTGGTGCACATACAATCCTCCTGCTAGATATAAGAAGTTCTCCAAGTCCCCATCCTGTTCCAGGAGCCCAGCTGGCCATCCAGTGGATCCTGCACCAGGGCACAGGCGAGGAGCTGCCTGCCAGTCTCAGGCCATGCTGCACTCCTCAGCCCTTGGGCTGTCCATGAGACTAGGCAGCCACTGAGCAGGGGCCGGCACCTGTCAGGGAGGAGCTCAAGGGCAGTCATGATGGCCCTGCAGTGGGGGAGAGGGGAGGGAGAAAAGGGAGGAGGGAGGGGGATGGGGAGGGGAACTGGGAGAGGGAGTGTGGAGAGGGCGGGGGGAGGGGGAGGGGGAGAAAGGGGAGGGACAGAGGGATGGGGAGGGGGTGCTTGAGGGAGCTCAGATGTGGTGGGCTGGGTCTGAGCCACCCGTGAGGCAGCTAAGAGGCCAGCCGAGGGAGTCCGAGTCTGCGGTGCGGGGGCCAGCACTGCTGGAGGGTCGCCAGCCTCCTCAGCTGCTGTCCCGAGGCCTGCTGCTCACTGCCCTGGGCCGAGCGGCGCTGGCTGAGTCACTCTGTGTGCGGGCCCACTGGCAAGCGACTTTCGCGGGAACTTCGTGCTAAGCCCTTCCAGCCGGTGTGGCCCAGTTCCCACCGCCTCTTCCTCCACCTCCCACTTAAAGCGCAGAGGGAGGCAGCTCAACTTCGGCCAGCCCAGAGAGGGGCTCCCACGGTGCTGTGGCGGGCTGAAAGGCTCCTCAAGTGCCACCAGAGTGGACGCTGAGGCCGAGGAGGCGCTGAGAGTGAGGGCTGCTAGCACATTGTCACCTCTCAGTAGTGTAAAGGACACTGCCTGCATTTGTAATGTTTCAGGTTCTTAATGGAGATGTAATTTACATAATTACAAATAAATATTTTAAGTGGGCCACTTTTACAAGTAAAAGGGTGCACAGTCAGTCCTCCGAGACCAGGGGCTGCGAGTCTCTTGTGACCCCACCCAGGACCAGTCCCCTCAGCCCCGTGTGCGTCAGCCTCTCCTGTCAAGGGGGGGAACCCGCGGGTGGATGCATTCCTGGGGGCCGGATGGCAACACACTCAGACACAGCATGGCCTCCTCCACCCAGATGCTTTTGTGCACACAGGACACAATGGCACCCACGTGAGGATGGCCGCTTCATCCTTTTAACAAGGCTCAGCAATCATTAAATGATCCTCACACCACTTCCCACATAGCTAGGACTTCACAGCTGCCGGTGAGAAAGCGATGCTTTATCAGAACCTGTTCTAAGTCCTCACAGAGGTGTGTAGAGATTCAGTTCACTTTATGGAAACCCAATTAGAACCTCTATTTCTTGTTGATGGAGTTCCTACATGGTGTCAGGTCTGAAGCTAACACCCAGTCTTCCATGCTGTCCTGACAGCTGGTAGAACCAGGGAGCCTTTAGTGGCCCCGCCAAAGGCTTCCCTCCCAACTCTGCTCCTCAGAATAAGGTCCCTAAAAGACCCCCCTCCTCATGGGGACCAGGCGCACTTCCCGCTCATCCCAGGGTGGCGGGTTCCAGTCCCACCCACCTGCAGAATTATCCGGGAAGCCACTCACATCCTCCCGAGGGAACCAGGGCATCCTGCCCTCCAGTCACTACGCCCTCCAGGCCCTCCAGTCACTACACCCTCCAGTCAGTCACTATGCTCTCCAGTCACTACGCCCTCTGGTCACTATGCCCTCCAGTCACTAGGCCCTCCAGTCACTATGCTCTCTGGTCACTACGAACCTGCTCCTCAGCCCTACGAGCCCGTTTCCCAGCCCTGTGGGTACACTCTGCCCTGCGTGCATCCCCATGTGGCCCCCCGTGTGGATGTGCAGGGCCCTCCAGGACAGGTATTTTTGGCTTCCTCTGTTCAGTGCTGGGCACCCCATGGCCCTCAGGCAGCATTGTCTCCCTCACTAAAGGGTGCAGAGACAGAGAGCCAGCCTCCTGCCCACATGCAGCCTGCAGGGGAGAGGCCTGCGTGGTGTCTGCAAGGACAAAGCCGTGAGTTCCACACATCGACAGCCAAGTCATGTTTTGCCAGGGCAGTGAACGTGGGTGGTGGAGGAGCCCAGAGATGGTATGCACCCAAAGGGATGGTTTTCACCCCTGTCAGTCAAGGGGCCCAAAGATGCAGGTCCTACTCCCATTACCAGTGCTTAGTGGCTGGTCTGGACCCATGGGATCTCCGCAAGCCTCAGTTTCCTCATCTGCACAAAAGTATAAGGCCTCTGCCCAGCTCCCTCACAGAGCTGTGGGAGGAAGCAATGAACCCGGACAGGAGGCTGTCTGCGAAAATGTGAGGCATGCTCACCCCCAGGCTGGCTGCTCCAGGGCACACGGAACCCTGACCTGTCTCACTCCCAACCCCACCCCGCACTTTGCTCTCTGCTCGGCTTTGGGTTGATGCACTTGAGGTCTGCAGGCTCCCAGCTGAAAGCAGGGTCAACAACTCACCTGCCCACAGGGGCCAGGCTGGGCGCTGCCCAGGAGAGCACAGGTTGGGAGGGCCGCAGGGCGGGGAGGGCCGCAGCCTCCTATGGGCAGATCATCAGCTGCAGACAATCCAACAGTTACCACTGAGGAATGTGCCTGGCTGTGCCCACAGGCCCTAGTCCAGATTTCATGTGAAATCAACCAGTTCTTAACTGTTGCTAGCTAAATCAAATTATTCTTCTGGCCTAAAGCCATCAATTTCAAACTCTGCCTCAAATGCTGCTCCCACACACTCAGGAGGAAGAGCCTTTGTGTTGTAGACGCCACGCCGGGGCTGGAGGTCAGTGTCCCCCTCCTGGCTCACCTGGTCTACTGCAGACAGAGCTCCAGCGCCTGTGACCCCACCAGGACCAAACACGGAGCTGGGAGAAGCCAGCATTAAAGGCTGCTAGCGATTAGGGGTGCTTTAGAAACCAAACATCCGAGTTGGGAGAGTGACGAGTCCTCAAGGTTTTCAAGTGGAGGACGTATAAACATGAAGTCAGGAGCTGTGTCTGCTGAATTGTCTTTAACTCACATGTTATTTCTGTCTACTTCATTCATTCATTCATCCAACAAGTATTTACTGTGTACCATAAGGCTGTTTCAGAACATTCCTCTTGGCTCCTCAATGTCGGGGCAGCAAGAATGTGGCTCTGGGGGGCGGGGGTAGCACTGAGCAGGCTCCGGAACCTGAGGCTCATGGGGAAGTGGGAGGCTTCTCGGGATGAGGCCAACCAAGGGCTCCGGGAGGTCCAGGATGTGGCCCCACAGAAGGGCTGGGTTTGGCCTGTTTAGCACTTAAGATGTTTTGAATCACTTGCTAATATTTTAAAAATCGGGACAGTTCACAACGGTATAAAAAAAAATCTGGATCTCCAGTTCTGTAAAAAACATTCCTGTGGGCAAGTGGCAGCTGGGACGTAGTGGCCCCCTTCCCTCGCCTCCTGGGCAACTGCCCCATGGAGGTGCCTGGGGCACAGCAGATAATAAAACGCCCAAGGACACATGGCGCCTTCTCCTCGGGCACTCGGATGACAAACCAGACTGCGAAGGGAACCCTAGGTCATGTCGACGTCTGCAGTGGCATCTAGAAAAATAACCCAGGAAAAGAGGACCGTGGGAAGGGAATGTGACGTGGCCAAAGACCCCAAAAGAGCGAGAATGTGCTTCCCAGGCGGGCACAGGTGCAGAGGCCCCAGGCAGGGGGAGTCTGCAGCAACGGCGTGCGGTGTGTTCCCAGGAACTGGTCCCTGATTAATGCATGAAATGTCCACTCTGGCACCTGGTGTCCCTGAGTGAATGGCCAGGCCCTGGGTCTCTGCAAGTCTCATTAAGCTGCACACCTGCCTCTCCAGCTGTAACTGGATGTTTGCAAACACTTTTCCATTTCTCTGATTCGGAATACATGCTGTCCTGGCCCCCACGGTCTCAGTCTCCCTGCCAAGGTCACAAAGTGGTCTCCATTTCAGTCTCCTTGCCAAGGTCATCAGTCATACCCTCAAGGGTGGGGTGGGAGGCAAAAGCCACTTCAGGCGGCTGGGTCGGCTCCCCAGTGAGGCTTTCCACTGGATGGGGGAAGTGCGGACCACTGCCCCGTCCACACCTGCTCTTCTCCCCGGACAACTTCCTCCTTCCAGGGCTGGTATCCTCTGCAGCTCCTTTCCACCCACATCCCCCACCCACACCCTCCAGCTCCACAAGATCGTCCAAGAACCAGTCCTGGAGGATCCTTCTGGGCGCCTCCCCACACTCTCTGTGCCAGTGGCCAGCACCAGCTGGGACCCCCGATTTTCTGTGCTCAATGAAGTCACTGTTACCCGTTCCTGCTAACAGCATTGAAACATTCACCCCAGGACAATCGAGGGCATCAGAGAAACGGCAGCATCATCATCAGAGGTCACAACTCAGACGTCCTCAGGGACTGTCCAGGTGGGGATGATGGCAAACTCCCGGGGGGCCACCATTCCACCATTCAGCCCCCCTGTCCTGCCACGCAGCAGGTCAGACCTGCACAGCCAGAAGTTCAGGTTTCAGGACAGAAGCTAGCAATTCTGATGCTAAGGTAAGAATCGTCTGATGTAAATATTGGCCACTGTCCTGAAACTGAAACAGCATTTGGGTCACCTGCAGGCTGAACGGTGCAGAGGCCGCTGCCTGGCAGGCTTCGGTCCAAGAGCGAGCAAGCCTGCCGTTTCCCACAAGACCGTCCCACACGATCTGGCAGCCAGCAGCCCGAGGCTGGCACACACGGCATCGTCCTATCCCTGCCTCACAGATAACAAGGCAGCTCCGGAGGGCGGGTGGTTTACCCAAAACTCACACCTGGGGCTGTTTCTGAGCTGCCCGGCCCAGGCCTCTGTTAGTTCCCTGCCCCGGCTCAAGGGGCAGGCTGCCCACTGGTGCTCACAGGATGACTCTAGGTCCCTGCAAGTATGAGAAGCACGTGAGCATTTTGTTTAATATTTACGTATTTAATGCGTTTTTAAAAGGGTGTGCCAAACACATGATTTTATGGAGATTGCTGCTTACGACTTTGCCCTTACCTTAAGAAATAATATACATTTACTTTAATGTACAATCTAAACATATATAACCACACATCAAAACCATGCTTCGCCATGTGTTCTTATTAATGAGCAAATGTCAGCTCCTTCTGAATAAGGAGAAAAAAGGGAGGATGAAGAGCAGGAGGGAGAGGAGGAATCCACTGACTTCTCTGCACCAGGTGCATGTCTGGTTGACAAAACACCTCAAATCCCTGTCCTGTGAATGACAAACCCCATTCCTCGCCTCCAGACTCCTGGGAAAAAGCCTCGGAGACACAGTAACGCGGCCCCTGGGGGCAGGAGTCACTTCACGGGTCTCAAACTCAGGCTCCTACAGGGGCCAGGGAGGTCATGCCTGAGGGTGCCGCTGGTGGGGTAGGGCTCTGGAAACAGAGCAGCCATGTCCCCTTGCGGCCCTCGGTGTCCATCTTGTTCATTAAAGGCGGGGCGAGGCTGATCCTGTCTGCAGCCCTCACGGGCCGCCCGGCAGAAGAGCCTGTATGGCTGGCCAGCGGCCCCTTCTCAGATCCTCCATTTGCCAAGGGAACATAGAACTCCAGGTTTTTATGTGGCATCTCCCAGCTTTGAAATGTCTGCACGACATTCATTATTTTAAAGCAGAAGCCTGTTGGGTGGCTGGTCAAACCAAGACGCCCCAGGGCTGGGTTCGGGTGGGTATGCCCCGTGTTTGAAATGGCAAAGCACTCAGAGAGGAAAGCCTTCGACAAACCAGTGACCGCCTTGGAGTCCACGCAGTCAGCCTCCAGGGCCAGATGTTCAGAGCTGTCCCTTGTCAGAGCTCCCTGCGGGGAACAGGACTCCTGTGTCTTTATCTTTCCATCTTAGGCTGACATCGTGAACTCATGATTTTTCACAGCATGGATGACTGAGATGGTCTGAGCCGGGAAATCTGTTTTTACCGAAACCCTCCCCTCAGGCTGAGCTGGCTTTTTCCCCATTTCCCTGGCGTTGGTCACCGCATGAGGGTCCTGGTAGCACTGGGGGCTGAGCTGGAGTCTGCAGGGGCCGGGAGCACAGGACTCTCTCCACACCGTCCCGGCTCAGCAGGGACTGGACTCAGCAGTTTCCTGAACTCTCCCGCAGGCAGTTCCCTCTGAGCTTGGCCTGGAGAGGCTCTGGGGAGACGGCCATAGGCTTCCTCCTCCCCAGGGGACAGCCCTGCTCCCTCCTCCACTCAAGGCTGTAACCACCCTTCTCCATCTACCCCAGGTGTCAGCCAGCGACCTAGTCTCTTCCCTTTTGTGTGTTGCAAACATTTAAAAATCAGGAGAAGTCTCAGGCAAACAGCTTTTCTGGGAAAATCAGCAGGCTTGGGGACAGGATGGGTCTGCCCCCACAGCCACCCTGTCACCGGGGGACCCATCACATCAGGTTTGCTTCTGATCCTGAGGTCAAAGGTCAGCCTACCTGTCACTGCCGTCCCCCTCGCCTGTGCCCCGGCTATGCTCTCATGGCAGAGTTGGAGGCAGGTGGCCCCTCCATCACCTCTGCCTCCAGCCAGGAGGAAACAGCCCACGCTGATGAGTGCCCACCCACCCCACACCCTGGGCCACTCCATTGTAGCTGGAGCTGGGGCATTCCACACCGTCTGCCCCAGCAGTATCCAGCCTCTGTTGTCTGGCCCCAGTCACAGAGAAGAAAGACGCTCACGGCTGGATGGTCCTGAGTGGGAAGAAGCAGGGCTCATTCCCTTGTGGGAGGAGTGTTGGCTCTGCAATACCAAATCAGAGTGGATGCCTAACAACTCAGAGGCAGCAGGCAGGCTAGAGAGAGGTTTGAAGGTTGAGAGGAAGTCTAACACATGGCTGCCCTGCGCCGCCTGCCACCTGCCCTGGGCTCAGCGCACAGGCCCTCCCGGCACTGTGAAGACACTGGGCTATGTGGATGGGGGAAGTCCAGGGCCAGACTGCTGGGTCATCTGAATCCCTCCACAGGGGCCTGCTGATGGACCCCACACGTCTCAACAGTCAGAGCAAACATCAGCAGGAAGGGCTCAAACCCCCTAATGATGCAGTGAGTGAGACCCAGTGCAGAGTGAGGCCCGGTGCAGTGAGTGAGGCCCGGTGCGGTGAGTGAGGCCCTGTGCGGTGAGTGAGGCCCCGTGTGGTGAGTGAGGCCTGGTGCAGTGAGTGAGGCCCGGTGCAGTGAGTGAGGCCCGGTGCCGTGAGTGAGGCCCGGTGCCGTGAGTGAGGCCCGTGCAATGAGTGAGGCCCGGTGCAGTGAGACCTGGTGCAGTGAATGAGGCCTGGTGCAGTGAGTGAGGCCCGGTGCAGTGAGACCCGGTGCAGTGAGTGAGACCCGGTGCAGTGAGTGAGGCCGGTGCAGTGAGACCCGGTGCAATGAAGTGAGCCGGTGCAGTGAGTGAGGCCGGGTGCAGTGAGTGAGGCCCAGTGCAGGTAGGGCCGGTGCAGTAGAGGTAGAGGCCGGTGCAGTGAGTGAGGCCCAGTGCAGTGAGACCTGGTGCAGTGAGTGAGGCCCGGTGCAGTGAGTGAGACCCGGTGCAATGAGTGAGGCCTGGTGCAGTGAGACCTGGTGCAGTGAGTGAGGCCTGGTGCAGTGAGTGAGGCCCGGTGCAGTGAGACCCGGTGCAGTGAGTGAGGCCCGGTGCAGTGAGTGAGACCCGGTGCAGTGAGTGAGGCCCGGTGCAGTGAGTGAGGCCCGGTGCAGTGAGTGAGACCCCGGTGCAGTGAGTGAGGCCCCAGTGCAGTGAGTGAGGCCCGGTGCAGTGAGGCCCGGTGCAGTGAGGCCCGGTGCAGTGAGTGAGACCTGGTGCAGTGAGTGAGGCCCAATGCGAGTGAGACCTGGTGCAGTGAGTAAGACCCCTTCCAGTGAATGAGACCCCCCCTCCAGTGAGTGAGACCCCCCCCTTCAGTGAGTACAACCCCCTCCAGTGAGTAAGACTCGCTGCAAAGCTGAGCTCTGCTGCCCCCATGCCTCTCCAGGGGCCTGACATAAACGGGCTGGGAACAGGAACAGCCTCACTAAAGTTAATTTCTTTTAATTTTTAAATCCAAATAAGCTTTGTTGTTTTTGAAGTAGGTAAATGAAAAGGAGAACAGGAGAACCTTAGTAGTGATGTAATGTGACTCGGTTTTGGCTTGGGTGTGAATAAATCTCCAAGCAATCATCTTGCCTTTTACAGATACATTGAAAATAATTAACTGGGAGAATAACATTTTTATCTACATTATAATTTCCACTTATAAAATGTTCATGTCTGTGTGCATAAGGCATAACGGGTCTATAGGAAAATGGGTCCATTTTTCTCCTTTTGATTTAGCTTCTACTAATATTGTTATAATATGGTTTCTTCGATAAATAATAACAACTTCATACTACATAAGTGATTGACTGCTGCCCTGTTCCTATTTTCAAACAGGCAACCAGACATCACGTGTGGGGGCAGCTGCGAACACCCCGTCATCAATTAAGCACAGAAAAGCTGTGTCTCGGCTCAGTGGATTTCCTTCTTGAAGCATAGAATGCAGAAGAGGTCTGAAGGTGCAGACTGAAGTCTGAATTTATTCTATGGAGAAAACAGACGCTACTGAGGTTGCATTTGCAGTCAGAACTCCAGCCCCCCTTGGGGCATGACTGCCCAGCTGTGTCACCTGGAGCAGCTCAGGTGCTTCTAAGCTCAGCTTCCTTGTTGGCAAAGGGCCCTACTGTGTGGCACAGGCTGTGCATTTCAGGACAAGCATAACGCGTGGCGCACACCACCTGATGGGAAAGGCAATTGTGCCCTCAACAGCCACAGGAACAGGACACAGCCGTGGTGAGCCCACCTGGTCCAGGAGCACTGGGAAAGCGCCCCAGGAGAGGCAGCAGAGCTGAGACAGGAGGACGACCAGGAGCGACCAGGAAGGGGTAGAGGAGAGTGCTCTGGGCAGAGGGGACAGCGTGTGCAAAGGCCCGGAGGCGAGGGCACGGACAGAGGAGGAGAGAGGTTCAAGATAAGGCTGGGCTGACCACACAGGGCTGTGAGTCACAGGTCAGGGTCTGTCTCCACTGAGTCACAGGGGCCCAGAAAAGTCCACGGCAGAGGAGGGAGGTGACCAGATTTGCTTCTTTAAAGGGCGCTCGTCCTGCTGTGGAGGGGAGGCTGAAGGGGGCGGAGGAGCAGCTGTAGGAGTAGGGGACCAGTAAGGAAGCCCTGCAGGCCTCAGGCAAGAGTGGCTCTGTGTTCAGGGTGGAGGCTGGGGAGCGGGAGCTGGTGCAGTGACATTTCCGAGGTGACGTGACCAGGTTGGTGAAGGAGGGAGCCTCAGGTAGAGCCATCTTCTCCTGAGCTGGGGGACACATGGCAAGCCCACCCTGCCCAGCGAGGGGCCACCACCGTGTCCTAGCCTCAGTCATTCAACGAACATGTTTGTGGAGACCCTATCATATGCCAGGGTCTGTTCTAGACTCAGGAAACAGCAATAAACATAACAGCCTCTCTTCCCCAACTCCCTCTCTCCTGCTCTTCCTCTCTGTCTGTCCCTCTCTCTCTTCCTCCCTCCCTTCCTTCCTCCACCCCATGGAGTTTACTTTCTAGTGAAGGAGACAAAGAAGAAAGAATAAGCAAACGTAGAAGTAAGACAGTGCCACCTTCCTGGGAAGAAATGGAGGCAGCTGATGTGAGGAGCGGCTGGCGAGGCTGGGCTGGGCCATGGAGGACAGTCAGGTCTGCAGTGGCGACTCTGGGAAGGTGTCAACCATGCAGGGACCCACGGGAAGAGCATTCCATTCAAAAGGACAGGCGTGCAAAGGCCCTGGGGTGGGAATGCACTTGACATGGCACATAGCAAGGCAGACGCAGTGGCGGGAGCAGAGTGGAAGGGGCGGGGAGGGAAACAAGTGCATGGAGATCTTACTCGAAATGCAGAAGAAGCCTGGAGAGGGTTCAAGCACAGGGTGACACCACCTGAGGGCATGTCGAATATTACTCCGGCTGCTGTGTGCAGTGGGGGTGGCTGGGAGGCCGGCGCTGTCCTCCGGGGGAGACAGTGAAGCGGGGGGCAAGGCTGGTGATGGTGACGATGGGTACCAGTGGAAATGGGACGTGTGAGCTGCAGGTGGAGCCGGCATCCCCTGGGGGGCCTGTCAGAGGGTGGAACTCTGTTCTGCCAGGAGCATCGTGAAAATGCACAGATGCTCACACCCAGGTCCTGCGGATACCACGTGTCCCCAGCCTTCACCCACGTCGCCCAGGGAGGCTGCATTCCCCCGGCAGACACAGCAGCCATGGAAATGACCACAGAGGACACATAGCTGTGCAGCCTGGTTGGGCACCTGCTGCAGGTACCTGGCAACCACCACCTCCTGTGCCCCTGCAAGCCCTGTGGCCACCCAGACCCATGGTCAGCCCCTCCAGGGCCGGCTCCAGTCCACTCCACTGGGACCCCAGCCCTGTCAGCTAAGGCAAGAGGGACACACACTCCCCTCTTCACTGAGAACCCCCCTGGCTGCCTCCGTCACCGCACACTGGGCAGCCCAGCCCGGCAGAGGACGAGAATTCCCTGAGTTCAGGGGGCCTCCGAAAAGACATAAGGAACCCAACCCTGCATGCCGCTCTCTGAGCGGGAACGAAGGCCGCGTGCGGACGCCTGTCCTACTCACTGTGCCTCCAGGGCTCTGGCGGCGCTGAGCACAGATGCGGTGCTGGGGCAGTGCTTTGCTTGTGGGGTGCATGATGGAAGAGCACCCTGACCCCAGCAATGACCAGCTCTGGGAATGGGAACCCCTGCGGCCTGGAAGTCCTGCCTTCCCACCCCACCCCGCCCCAGCCACACAAAACAAGACAATCCCATCGGGACACGGCTACAGGCGGCCCACCCAACAGCCCCGCCCACACACAAAAAGAGCTCGGGCAGGGCCAGCCTGGTCTGCACATGGAGGGTGGGCATGCAGCAGACCCAGGGCACTGCCCTGCACAAGCCACACATGTCCTGGAGGGCAGGGTGGGGCTCGTCATGTGCACTTAGGTGGGGAGGAGAGGAAGCTGCAAATGGAGTGGCCTCTGTGACCGGGAGGGGATTTCTCTAACAAACGTCATCTCTGTGACGGGGAGGCGATTTCTCTAACAAACACCATCTCTGTGACGAGGTGGAGATTTCTCTAACAAATGTCATCTCTGTGATGAGGTGGAGATTTCTCTAACAAACGTCATCTCTGTGATGAGGTGGCGATTCCTCTAATAAACATCATCTGTGTGACGGGGAGGCGATTTCTCTAACAAGCATAATCGTCACTGCCCTACCGTATGGAGAGGAAGCAGAGGGGCCCTGGAGGAAGCGCAGTGAGCGGCCATGTGGAGCTGCAGAGCCTTCTCTGCTCACTGCTGTCCTAAGAGGGCAGCCGAAAGTTCGTGTGCAGGCGCTGGCGCCGGGGCCTGCCGCGAGAACACTCAGGGAAAAGGCAACACGGCGGTGGGGGAAGCGTCAGCAGAGGCATCAAACGTACTTCCAGGTACCAAAGTGGGTTGAGAAACCTCCCACTACGCTGAATTTTCAAAGCAGGTGTCACAACCCTGAGATGATTCACGCACATGGAGGATCTAAGCGGGCTCGCAAGTGGAACAATAAGCTGTGAATCTGTGAGGCTGTCTTTGAATAGAGCTATTTTGTGAGCTCTGCCTCCACCGCCAGGGTGGAGAGGGAAGGTCTGCTGCCTACTGAATGCCTGTGTAGCCCAGGAGGGGGCTTCAGTAGAGACTGGGGGGGGCCCTGTGTGCCCCTTGCAGGGGACAGGGTTGGAGCTGGTGCCTGACACTTTGAGAAGGACATTTGGGCTGTGTCTAAGGGCTAAGGACTGCATTTTGGAAAGCAATGTCACCCCCTCTGTCTGTGGGGCACAGCAGCAGGAACCCCAGGGCCCAGTGTGGAGTCTGTGATAGGAGA
The DNA here is from genome assembly GCF_008728515.1 of Papio anubis. Classification (NCBI taxonomy): domain Eukaryota; kingdom Metazoa; phylum Chordata; class Mammalia; order Primates; family Cercopithecidae; genus Papio; species Papio anubis. Next base: position 125,480,487 of record NC_044984.1, on the reverse strand, counting down.
GAAGTCAGACTGGGTCATCTGAATGCCTCCCTTCCGGAGCAGTAATTCACCAAACAGCAAACACACACAAATGGCTCCCCGGCTTCCCACAGGGAAGGCAGGTAGACACCTGGCACATGGCAGGAGGGGGCAATGACCCCTCTCAGGGTTTCTGAGCGCTGGCAGAAGTGACCTGGATATTTGGTATGCAGAGCTGTCCCCTGGAGAGAAGCCAAGTCACTTCCTGAGGTTTTGGGGAGACAAGGTGTTGACACCCAGGCCCAACCTAGGGGGCACAAGAATCAAAGACAGAGATCTGTCGAGGTGGCCCTGGGGGCCCAGTACAGTGGGATGGTGGAGAGGGGCCCCACAACTCCGGCAGCCTCGGGGAGGGCAGGTGGGTGACCTGGTTTAAGACCAGGCCTGAAGGAAGGGTGGGGGGCTGTGTTTGCTAATCCTTGAGAAAACGACAAATGCGCATCTGAGAAGTGTGAGCAATGGGGGACTTGTCGACAGAATCGCATGGGTGAGGGACTGCATTTATGTCTCGAGCTGTGGAAATGATCATCCCAGTAACATGTCAGAACACAGCCCCGTTCCAGTCATGCCCACGGTCTCCCCAAATCCTCCCGCACCTGGGCTCAGACCTGGGAGAGGCTAAGCCAGGCCTAAAGGGATGAAGACCACCGTCCAGTGTTGAGCCGCACGGGGGTGGCACCCGGTACCCAAGGCTGCCCCAGACATGAGGGGGCTCCACTGTCAGAGCCCCCAACAAACAACATGGTGCAGAGGGGAGGGTGGGAGGCGGGGAGTAGCTTCGACAGGAACCCCCAAGGCAGCAGAGCTACTGGCAGTGGAGCTCAGAGTTGGGACCACCCCGCCCCAGGGTCCCCGGGACCCAGTGTGGTGGGTTGAGATGAGGTGTTGCCCTTCCTGTGTTCCGGGCTCCCATGCAGCCCGTTCAGAAACCCTGGTGAAAAGAGTGGCCCTCGGTGGGGCCCTGACTGTGGGCGAGCGCTCCTCTGGAAGGAGGCTCCAACGCACTGCGCACTGTGACAGAGGTGGCCATAACCAAGGCCACCCCAGAACAACAGGCTGCAGAGGCCATGCTCAGTGTCTCCCCCACACAATAGCTGTCCTGTGCTCCGCACACCCCGGCATATTCAAAGCGACGAGCCCACAGACACGGGGTCAAGTACTGGTGTCTTCCGCTCTTTACGGTCTCAGTGTGCCACACCGCAGGTGTCACTCGCCACACTCCGTGGCATCCACACGACAGATGCCAAAGACCACAGGAAAGTGAGTTCGCCATTCCGCTGAGGCGGGCAGGCTATTGTTCCCCGGGACGTGGCTGACACCCCTCACCTGCCCGATGTGCAGCTGAAGAGACCCCTCGTCCGGCCTTGGCCTCGGGGGAAGCATGATGTCCAGCAAGCTTCTGTCTGACCCTGTGTCTGTCACGTCAACTGGAGCAGAAACATCAGGATACAGAAAATCCCATTCACCAAGGTGGGTGCCCTCAGGAGGAAGGGCCTGCGCATGCTGCACCACTGGGGATGCACTCTGAGATCTAGCTGCATTCTTGGAGATCCAGCCGCTGCCTCGAGAGTTGCAGCAGCGCGTTCTGGAAGGGCTTCCTACGGATTCTTAATTTACCCTCTGCGGCAGACAAAACACGATGTCCACCCTCCGCCAGAGAGGTCTGGCCAACCTCCACCAGCATGTCACCGCATTTTAGGGGCCCACAACCTCCACCACAGCCTGGAAATGTCACCGTACGAGGGGCCCACAACCTCCACCACAGCATGTCACCGTACGAGGGGCCCACAACCTCCACCACAGCCTGGAAATGTCACCATACGACGGGGTCCACAACCTACACCACAGCCTGGAAATGTCACCGTACGAGAGGCTCACAACCTAACCCCAGAGCCTGGGAATGTCACTTTACATAGCAAAACAGACCTTTCCGGTGTGGGTAAATTAAACGTCTGGAGGTGGGAGGTGATCCTGGGTTACCCACATGTGTCCAGTGTGATCCCAAGGGTCTTGACAAAGGGAGGCAGGAGCAGAGGAAGGGGAGGGACGGAGACCGGAGTTAGAGGAACAGATTCTCGCTACAGGTTCAAGCATTCATCTGCACTGACTATAATAGTCAATATAAAAAACAAGCCTGGGAGATTGCAGCAGCAGGCAATGAGTTAACGTCGGAACTATATCAAGAGCTCTCAGAAGTCACTAACGAAACAAACATCCACTGGAGAAATCAGGAAAGAAGCAGGTGTACGACATAAAAGAAAAATGCAGATGGCCAATTCACTTAGGAAGCCTCACCCATAACAAAGCAACGCAGCTTCGAATGACAACCAGGTGTGACTTCCTGCGCATCAGAGTCTGCAATGGCATGGGAGAGGCGGCAGTGCCAAGGCCCGCCCGTGGCTGGATAAATGGCTACGACCTTTCTGAAGGGCAGTTTCACAATGTGCATCAAAGGTTTAAATGCGTATCTCACCAAAAATAGCCGAGGCCGCCTGGAATAACAAGCTGGAGGGTTTACACAAGCCGATCTCAGGCCTTGGCACAGAACGTGGCAGTTGCAATCGTACCGGCATGCAAATGGGATGACGGACAGAGCAGAGTCCAGAAAGAGCCACGCCGCCCCTCCCGTGACTGACGGCAAAGGTGGCACCGCAGCACTGGGGGAGGTTGGTCTTCCCACACGTGGAGCTGGGTAAATGACATATCCGTCTGGGAAAATGGTCAGTCTCAACCCTACTGCACTGCAGACACAGAAACAAGTAGAGAAGGACCACAGGCCCAAACACGAAAGCGAAAACAACAATTGTTCCAGGTAACACAGGAGACTACTTTCGTGGCCTCGGGTTAGGCAGGATTCCTTCACCAGGCACAAAAGCACGGGACACAGAACAGCTTGATAAACCGGACTGCACTGGCACTGAAAACGGCTGTCCACCAGCAGACACCATCAAAGTTAAAAGGCAAGGTCCAGTGGAAGAGAGATTTGCAATACGTATATCAAACAAATGACTCATATTCAAAATACACAAAAACTACTTTAAAAATCAATAAGAAAGAAAAGCAGATGGCACAACAGAAAAATGAGCAGAAGACTTGAGTAGATTTTTGTAAAAGGATATTGATGTCCAATAAACATAAAAAGGTCACCAACGTCATTCAGGAAAAGCAAAACAAAACAGAATGAGACAAAAGACGGGCCACACCCAACGCTGGACGCTGGGGTCTCGTGCTCTGCCAAGGGGAGAGTGAACCAGTGCCCACTCTGGAAAAGGCACCAGGCACCACTTGCATTCTGAACATGCCCCTCGACCCAGCGACGCCATCCTGGGCAGATCCCACAAGGAAGGGCACAGTCAGGTTCACCAGCAGAAATGCGCTCACTAGAACGTCCGGCAGCTCTGTTCCCCTGGCGTCTAGAAGGGCATTCCGTGGTGCCGGCCATGTGCTGCTTCTTGACCTGAGGGGTGATTTCTTGCGTATGTTCACTTTGGGAAAACTGTCAAACCGTACACATATGCACGTGCTTTTCTGCAAGCATGCTTATACTCCAATAACACATTGGCTTTTAAAACATGGCTGGTGGTGGGATGCAGGGTGATGAGAAGTTTGGTCCAAGTAACCTGAGTCCCCCTAGCTCTAATTTTTTTGCGCCTATGAGTCTACAATTCTTCCTGGTCCCTCGGTAAATAAATACAGATCTGGCTTAAACACCCAAAATAAATTTTAAAATGAGAAAAAAAATGTGTAGACATTTAACAGAGCAATTCTACCTCTAAGAATTCATCCTACAGAGATAACCGAGCGAGAACACGGAAGACTCATTACGGCACTGTGAGAATGCAAACCCGACGCCAGATGCACACCAGCAGGATGACAAATGTAGACTATTAAGCAGCCGTGAAAATGATGATACAGTCTGAGCTACTGGCATGGAAATATAGACATGGTAAATTTAAAAACGGAAGCTGCAAAATAGCGCAGATAGCAGAACCCCATTTATATAAAATCATGTGTGCACACACACACCTAGAGAAGCCTCCAAAAGAGGTCACCACAATGTTGACACCGGTCATCTCTGGGGGATGGGATTTCAAATGATGTTTGGCTACGTGTGTGTGCGTGTGTGTGTGTGTGTGTTATTTAAACAGCCTGCAGAGTAGGAATATCCTGGGTCTACAGTGCACCAAGGAATGACCATCGGAAGAAAATGAACCTTGCTTCATTCACAGTCAACTGTTTTTCCCTCATTCACAGCAAATCCTAGAGAAACAACAGTTGTGTGCCACAATCCCTATCAGAAAGTTCCTGCCTCCAAGAGAAGCCGCCCGCCTGCTTGCATCTCCCTCAAATACGTTTCTGAATATGATAATCTGAGAATCACAGGAAAGTGACTGTGTTTAATACTCTGCAACTGGAAACAGCCAAATTACGGCCACCAGGACAAGTCAGCTGTGGTCTGTTCACATAATGGAATATGGAATAGCGACGCGTAGCATCCGGCCGTGAATACTGCAATAGCATCCACTTGGGACTCTCACCTGGGAGTCTCCCAGGGGATACTGGCGATGCCTAGAGACGTATCTAGTTGTCACACCTGGGGAGGGGCTGCTGGCATCAATGGGTAGAGGTCAGGGATGCTGCTCCATACCCACCCTGCAATGCCCAGGCCAGCCCCACAGCCACAGTGCCCCCACACCAATGCATCTCAACACACCAGAACCAGTTCCCTTGGGAGATTCAGCCCCAGAAACACAAGTCGACTTCAAAAGGCCAAAGTCTGGATTCCACTCTATGCCTGGGAACATCCTCTGTTCAGGGACGACCTGGACGCTGGAGCTCCCCATGGTCGGGAGGGCTCTGGAGCTCACTCCCTTCCAATGCCCTGAGAGATTGGACAGACAATTCCTGACGTGAGTGGCAAAGGACCCCCCAAAACATTAAAATGAGCCCTTTAGGAGGAGAAGGGATTCCATCCAGCTCAGAAGGGCAGGTGTAATGAGGCCACCTGGACCTCTGGAGGGCACCGGGAAAGGCCGGAAGCAAGGTCTGTGCCCTGAGACACCGTCCACTGAGACACAGTCTGTGGCCCAGCCACGCCCACAGCTGCCCCGTCTGTCTGTAGAGTGCAGGCTCCACAGGAGGAGAGACGCACAGATGGTGCCTCACCGTCCATTCCCACCTGCCCTCTGCAGCCCGAAGGCCCAGACACACTGATGGCACTGGCACATTTGACATGAACCGGGCACAGTGACACAGTCACGTGTCCCAGGGCATCCGTGGGCTTCCGTGGTGCAGCCCTGGGGCATGCGGAGTGCCCAGCCTCACCCCCAGGCTTTACCAGGTGCCCCCTCAGAGCCTCCAGGATGGGCCTGCAACTCCGTCCCTCACACCCTGGGGAGCTTGCACCCCATTCTGTGCCAGCAAAAGAAGGTATCTCAGGCCAGGCACAGTGGCCCACGCCTGTAATCCTAGCAGTTTGGGAGGCTGAGGTGGATGGATCACTTGAGGCCAGGAGTTCGAGACCAGCCTGAACAACATGGTGAAACCCTGTCGCTACTAAAATTACAAAAATTAGCAGGGAGCATGCCTGTAATCCCAGCTACTCAGGAGGCTGAGGCTGGAGAATTGCTTGAACCCAGGAGGTGGAAGTTGCAGTAAGCCGAGATCGTGCCATTGCACTCCAGCCTGGATGACAGAGCAAGACTCTGTATCAAAAAAAATAAAATAAAATAAAATAAGAAAGAACAGAAAGTGTCTCGGCCTCGGGCCTCAAGACCTCAGCCCATGTTGGGAAAAAATTCCTACAGCCTCCATGTCACCGTTCCCTGACAACAACGTGGGGGACAAACCTGTGACTCTCTTCCGAGTTCACCTCCCCCTCACGGCCCGTGAGAGAGTGCCGCCAGGGGAAATCCTCCCATCAGACAAATTGCTTTAACTCAGAAGAGCAGGCCCCCGGAACATCCTCCGAAGTATAAAAGCAACCTTCAAAAGAAAAACCCCAAAACCCTAGAGAACGCTTGGCTAAGACAAGCCTTAATTACCATCCTCTTTTGGTATGATAAAAATTCCTCTCCACCTCTCTTCAAGACAAGATTCCTTATTCAAACACTTTCTTTTTTTAAAAATAACTACAGTAACCAACCATTAAAACGGGGACGGCATTTTAATCCACCCTTTCTTTTTCTCTGGTTTTCAAACTGGCACCTTTCGTACTTCACAGAAGACACAAACATGGCCTTCTACAAAACTTTCATCCACGCCATCAAGCCCCCCGGGGCCTGTAATTCACTGGAAGTGCCTGTAGAGACGGCCTCCCCAGGCCACCAGGCCGTCCCCGCCCTCGGGCCATGGCCAGCAGGCCTCAGGACCAGTGAGAAAATGGCCCAGAGAGCCCTGCCCGAGCTTCTCACACACAGACGCCTGCTGCATGGCTCCCTTCTCGTGTCTGGGAGGGCTGAATGGTGCCGCAAAGAAAAGTACAGTCTTGCATCACTTAATCACAAGGACGCATTGTGAAAACGCATCCTTAGGCGATTTCATCGTGCTCTGAACGTCACAGAGGGATGTACACAAAGCTAGACGGCATAGCCCACTACACACCCGGCTGTATGGAGTAGCCTATTGCTTCCAGGCTACAAACTGTGCCCACTACTGTACCGAACACGGCCGGCGGCTGTAACACAATGGGAAGAATCTGTGCATCGAAACCCATCAACACATAGACAAGGTACAGGGAAAATCTGGTCTTACAGTCTGATGGGACCACTGTGGTATATGCAACCTATCACTCACCAGAACATGACCGAATGTTTCCAAAACATGCAGAACGCTCGACTGGGTCTGCTGCAGCACCAGCCACACTGGAAACCCTGGTGGCTTTAGGGACCACTAGAAGCCATGCTCGACCTCCCCTCTGCCAGGAGAGCCAGCACACTGAGCTAGCCATCAGGCACCAGCACCAGGCTCCAGCCCTCCGTGTGGGCCTCTCTGACCCTGACGTCACAGAGAACACCAGTGACCTGGCCAGCGAGGCTGCCTGCACCTGCTTCCTGCACAGCTCCCCCCAGGCTGCTCTGCCAGGGACACAAAGCACTATCCCTCGGGGCTGGCTGATTCTAGGCTATGCCACTCCCAAAACCATTACTCGGCTCATCCAGATGCTAACCCCAGAGACACCATTCGTCTCTCAGATCCGTTCTGTCTTCATCTGTGGTCGACAACTCATTAGGCTGAATCTTCAGAAATGACTTAAATCCACACAGGGTCAGGAGCAGAAGGCGGCCAGCTGGGGGCCATTCTGAGTTATCTATGTGCAGAGACTGGTCGTCTTCTCCCTGCTGTTTGTCATTTCATTGCCCCTCAACACTGCCCAAGGGTCAACATAAGGCAGAGAAGGTGGTCCATCTGCAGGTGAATAGAAACTTTCCGGGTTTCCAGAACAGGGGCCGGGCTGCTCCCTGCAGGAATATGCAGGTTCACAGGGTCATTTGCTGCAACAAGTTGTTTATACAAAATATGGGTAACAACATAAATGCCCGTGAGTAGGAGATGAGCTGAATAAGCTGGTGATGGCTGAGTAAACCCACACAGTGGGGCGCTGTGCAGCTGAGAGGCTGGAAGGCCTCTGCGGACGGGTTTGGAGTGACTTCCAGGATAAACTGAGTACCAAAGAGTTTCTGTGGTGTACCGGCCTTCACAGGAGACAGAAGGGGCTATTGAAAAAGTACATGTATCTGTTCATTCGGCACAAAAGAAATTAAAAAAAAAAAAAACAATGGGACCTGCTTACCTGGGGAAGTGGGTGGGAACAGGGTGCAGGGAATGGAGGATGGAGACAGAGCAGGGGTGGGCCGCGCCACGGAGGATGCCTTGCTGTGGATCTGCCTTTAGATCTGCCACAGTATGGTTCACATACTCCTCAAATACCTCAACACTGAAAGTGAACCAACCTGTGGGGACCCAAAAGACAGTCCCAACGACAGCAGATGAACCTGGCTGTATTCTCAGTGACGCAACAGTAAGGGAGGCAGAAGAAAGGAGGCAGCTATGGAACGCAGAGGAACGATATCTTAACTATAGGGTGTAAGGCTAAAAGCAGAGAGGATGTGAACACACACTGTCCCCTCATCAGTACATACGTTTCCCACAAGGGTGTGGTTAGCAATTCTGAACCTGTGTGTGCAGCACGTTTACACAAAATTATTGAGAATAATGAGAGACAAGTTTCCTACTTTGGGAGAAAGATGAACATACAAGGAAAGGCTAAATGAATCCCGCAGGCTTAGACCAGAAACAGGTATCAGAATGCAATCCATAGTTTGCAACACACACATACACACACACACACACACACACAGAGATAAATGCAGGAGGATGCAGGTGCATGCATGTGCTTCTGAGAATACACACACACACAGATTCCCTGGCTCTGTCCACCAAGAGAGAGGACTGAGAACAGTGACGCTCCGGCAGAAATAAGCACACCTGCCCCGACCGTGCTTTCTAAATGCCATTCTCCAACCAAACGCACTAGGGCTCCTCAGGGAAAGAGCCGATTCCATGAACCCAGCATATCTTTAATGACTGGTTGTAAGGAGAGACTCGAAAACTGAGGGAGGCATCAAAGGAAGCAGAAGCCAACTGGACAAAGCTCCCACTGGTCACAGCTGGAACAACGGGAGCAACAGAATCCGTAATGAGAGAGCCGGACGGTGCCCTGTGAGATGAAATAGTATCCCTGAGTCACAGCAACATAAGCAACTGAATAAATAAATCACAGTTTGTTCTTATCATAGAATTCCAATTAATAAATGCAGAAGGAATGATGGAAATAGAAAGTCATCATTAGGCAAACATGACAGTCAAAATGTTTGCAGGCAAGAGCCATCAATGGACGTAGAAATTCACGGAGAAGGATAAGCTGAAGGAGGGTTGTGTAGTTTCGTGGTACACGTGGTGAGAGAGATTTATTCTAGGCAAAGGGGAAAACCATCCCTTTACAGTGGGTTCACCTGGCAGACACTACCTCACCCACACCATCTGAGTGAGCATTACCGGCAACAATGAACATTCACGTTCCATACTTGCTGTGTGGGAGCCAAACTGTTCCCCCTAAAGTCACCTGTTGAAGCCCTAACCCCCCGTACCTCAGAATGTGACAGTGTTTGGAGTCAGGGATGATTCCTTTGAAGGGATGATTACGATAAAATGAGGTCATTAGGGTAGGCCCTAATCCAATGAGACCGGTATCCTTATAAGAAGAGATCAGGGCCGAGCATGGTGGCTCACACCTGTAACCCCCACACTTTGGGAGGCCGAGGCAGAACTGCCTGAGCCCAGGAGTTCAAGACCAGCCTGAGCAACATAGTTAGATCTCATCTCTACAAATAACTGAAAAATGAGCGTGGCATTGTGATGCATGCCTGAGGTCCCAGATACTCAAGAGGCTGACGCAGGAGGACGGTTTGAGCCCGGCGATCAGGGCTGCAATGAGCCGTGACTGTGCCTCTGCACTCCAGCCTGGGCAACAGAGAGAGACTCTGTCTCAAAAAAAGAAAAAAAGGAAAATCGGGACACAGACACGCACGAGGGACGACCACGTGAGGGCACAGGGAGAAGATGCTGTCTGCAAGCCGAGGAGAGAGGCCTTGGGAGAAACCAAACCTACCAACACCTTGACCTTGGCTTTCCAGCCCCTAGAATGATGAGAAAATAAAAGTCTGTTGCTTGGTTGCCCACAGGCCGACTCACACAGCCTGATGCTGCGATAAAGAAGGACCGTTTCACTTCCCTGGCATTCTTATCAAAGACGCACGGCCTCGGCCTAATCTGGAGGAAGCATCCGACGGTGCCCAGGAATGCTCCACAAAGACCGGCCAGGCCGCCGCAGAAGTGTCAAGGTCATGGGAGACAAAGGGAAGCTGAGAACCCGTACAGACTGCAGTTACCTAGGAGACGTGGCAACTAAATGCTCTGTGCCAGCCGAGATGAGATCCCGGGACTGAAAAAAAGCTGCAAGTGAGAAAACTGACACCATTCAAAAAACGTCTGTCGTTAATATCAGTGTCAATTTCCTGGTTTCAATCATTGTACTTAAAAATACCACCATCAGGGAAGATGAGTGAATGATCTGTATGTCTCTAGACATACAGAGGAATTCTGTACTATTCTTGCCATCTTTTTTTTCTGTAAGTTTAAAATCATTTCAGAATACAAAGCTTAAAACATTGAGGTTGTAAACTGTTGACCTCCTGGCTGAATGCAACCCACACATAGGGTTTCTTTGACAACGTTGGAAACAAATTTGAATTAGCTGCCAACAAGACAAATCCAGGGATATAATTTAAAGCCCAGATTCTGGGTTACTCTTCGAAAGTCACAAGCTGCGGTGACGGTGACACCCCAAGGAGGCCAAAACCCAGCCCGAAGGCACCCTGTGTCCGGGGCTGCCCCTCACACTGGCCACCCCGGGCCTGGCTCCTGAGAGCCGCACCCAGAGGAGGGCCGAGTTTGAGGAGGTGCCCAGTCCTGAGGACACAGGTCCCCCGCACTGCACAAGGAGAGAGCCTGGGGGCTTCTTCACGGTCTGGGGGCTTCATATCAATGTCCAGGGTTCAGCCTTAGCCAGGGCTTCAAGTGACGGCATCCACAGCTCGGGCAACCGCCTCGTTCAGATGCGGCCCATGTCCAGGTGGGCATGGCCAACGTTTCAGAGTCTTGGCACTCGGCTGACAGACGTTCCTTTGCCACCAGTGCCTGTTTCCCTCCTCAGATCACCAGTGCCCCACTGTGTGTGAGCCTAGGGAACCAAACCTCTTCCCTGACCTCAGCCCTGGGGTGCTATTAGGCGTGCATGAGGGGTAGAGCCCTGCCCTGGCCGGAGCTCAGAGTCCTGCCCCTGGAACATCTCCCTTGAGCACCCTCATTAAACTCAGTCCCTTCTAGAATTTATGACAGCCTGAGTGATGGCCTGGCTTTAGGACTGACTGACATTCAGGTGGAGTTGAGGCCATCTGATGAGCAAATTTTTGACAACAGCAATCAAACTGACAGCACTGGGCTCTCTGCAATATGTATTTTTGGTGCTTATTCTAATTCTCAAATTTCCCAAGACTCTGCTTCGCTCATTCCTTGCTCCCTTCTAAGGGAAACTAACATTTCAATGTTGATTTAAAACTTAAGATTTTGATTGAATGCAGTGAGCAATTTTGACTGAAGAAAACGCTGCAGTTTCTGATCAATTGTCATGTCAAAAACCCCTGGCATCCCAGGGTGGTGTGTGGGCACCATCCCTGTCCAGACCCTCCGTGGAACTGCTGGGAAGGCCTCCTGCATAGCCCTGGGTGAGGCACCCTGGAGACCCGCTCTGCCCAACAGCATAGCCTGAGCTGCAGAAGGTCTCAGCCCACTGGGTGCCCCTAAAGCTAGGAGGGACAGTGGCCAGAGGTCAGGGTGATCAAGGAGGAGCAGCAGGAGCCGTCCACCAGAGACCACTGCTGAGTCGGCCCAAGGTCAGGGTCTGAATCTGGATTATTTGATAGTTTGGGGAGCAAACAATGTTAAAAAGCAAAATCCTGCAGAGGCGTCTGTGCGGGGCTCTGAAGCATGCACACCCGGGCACAGGCTGGGCCACCATGGCTGTTCTGAACCGGAGATCTATGAGTCTGTGCCCCGGCCTTGCTGAGATGCTGCCTGTCACGTCCCCAGGCCTCACCCGGGCTCCTGCCCCCACCTGCAGGACCTCACAGAACCAGAATAAGCTTTGGGCCCCGGAAGCCCTGAAGTCAAAAGCAGAGTCCCTCTCAAACACCTGAGTCTGTCCTGAAAGAAAATGACGAAGCACATTGAGAAAGGATGGTAGAAATGAAACGGCTGTGCTTTGAGAAAGAAGTTCCAGTACAATGTCAACACCTCTGCTAACAGAAATGATTCAATGGTGCCATTAAACAGCATTAAGCAGAATCTGTTTAGTTGCCGTTCGTGTGTAAAAGGCAAACCCCTCCATATCAGGGAGGTGGGCTCTTTTCTATGTTATAAAGATGGTAATTAGCCAGTAACGATCGTTGGCTTCCCTTTGGAAGAAAGCATAATAAAGTTAGATTTTAATATAGCAGAAATGGTTCCTTGGGGTTTGAAGTTTGGGGAATGATGGGAGGGTAGCACGAGGGGCAGGGGGAAGGGTGTTGGACTCCTGGGGTTTTCTACCCCACCTTATTAGGAACTTTTCTTTTAGGAATCATAGGGATGGAACGGCGAATCTTTAAGATTCAGGTCACTATGGTGGTAATTACATGGTTGGGGGCACAACTCCTGTTTACAGCATCACCTATGGGACGGTCTGCAAAACAAACCCCACGCAATACTGAATCCAAAAAGTGTGTGCCGCCGGCACCTGCAGACAATTTGCAGCACACTAAAAACGTAAAAGTTGTCTCAATGTCTCATCTATGTCATGGTGACTAAGCCTGACACACCACCTGCTTTTCTCTTCTCTGTAGTTTTCTTTTCCTCTCCTCTCCAGAGCTTAATTTGCTGCCAGCTATGCGCTTCTGCCTCCAAGCTATGCAAAAAGCATGTTGTCACATAATGCTGAGTTCCCAAAGAGCATCCCAGAACATGTCTCATGGGGTGAGAAAGTGAGTCTGCAAAACAGCTCACTGCTGCCTGTCCTCTCTGCTCAAGCCCTGTCCCAGCCAAATAATAATCAAAAACCAACAATGGAACGATCAAATGTAATGACAAAATGTCAAACAACAAATCATAAGGTGCTCTTGGAATGCAAAAAGGCTTAAACCAGTGGAAAATCAATAAAACTCATCTCCACCCACCATTCTGAAAAGCTATGAAAAACCTGAAAATTACCAAAAATCAAAACAGTTGGAAAAAGAACTTGATGTATCCCATCGAAATGGTTTAAAATCATAATATCCCAAAAATGCTTTTTAATTGAAAAAGAAGTCCAAAACATCATCTAAATATTGTCCCATACCAGAAGAACGATGGTACGCCAAATCAGATAGAATTAGTTCATCTGCAAACGAATTTTTGTTCATAAAACCAATCAATGACCTGATTGGCATGGGGACGAGAAGGTGAATGGATCAGGTAGGTTCAGTTGGTGGGGACCAGGTAGGTGTGGGAACCAGGGGTTATTTGGGGTGGGACTGGAGGTGGTGGGTGGCTCCTATGGGCTGGTGTGGGGTGGTGACCAGGGGGTGGGGGTTCAGGAGGGAGTTAGGGGGACTGAGGTGGTGTGTCCAGCTGGCGTGTGCAAACTGGTACTACTGGGGTGCACCAGTAAAACCGCGCTGATTGCAGACCCCGGTGCAGGTCCAGCTGAATCCGTGCACAAATCGATCCACCGGTGTCAGGCAAACTGATGCGTGTCCCAGCTGTGTGGCATTGCGTACCGTCAAGGTGTGTGTGCGGTGCAGCCATCGTGTAACTGGAGGTGCAACTGGACATGTCCAGCTGGCTGTGCAGGTAACTGTGTGTGTGCGTCCAGCGCTGGCGGCAAAAAGCAACTGATTGTAAAATCAGCCGACAGTCCAGACCAGGCAGTCCATGCCAGCTACAAAAGGCAGGCCTGGCCGCGTGTGCATCCGATGCGCGTCCAGGCCATGCAAAACTGGATATAAAACTGCGCTGGTCAGTGTGTGTACTCGTGCAAAGGCCCAGCTGGCGGCGCGCTAACTGGATCTAGGTCCGCGCCACCAGGTAAACGTGTGTCCAGTTGCGCATGTGCGAACTGCGTGCGGGTGTGCAAATGACCAGGTAAAATTGTGTGCAGGTGTCTGGTGTGGTGCAACTGGTACGCCCTGCACTGGTTGTTCAATCGCGTATGCGAACTGGTGTGTCTCAGGCTGGGCGGCCAAATCGTGGGTGTATGCGCAACTGCGTTCAGTGTCCAGTTATGCGTCTATGCTGATCCAGCACTGCGTGCGTGCGCTATGGACTGGGTGTGTGTGGACTGTGTGGACTGTGTGTGGACTGGTGTGTGCGCAACTGCGTGTGCATTCCGCGCTGGGCATGTGTGGACCGCGCGTGCGTGGACCGTGTGCGTGACCGAGGTGTGTGGACTGGGTGTGCAGGACTGGGGTGTGAAAAGTACAGGACCGAGGTGGACTGCGCGCGCACTGGGTGTGTGCGCTGGGGTAAGCGCTGACTGTGTGTGTCTGTGCTGGGTGTGTGTACTGGGTGCAAAAACGCGTCAGGCCCCAGGTTGGCGTCTGCGCTGATCTGTGCACTGCGTGTCTGCTGGGTGTTCACGCCAAGTGTGTGGATCCAAAAGCGCGCAGACTGAGGTGCACTGGTGTATCTGCGCTGCGGGCGTGACTGCGTGCGTGACTGCGTGAGCAGAACCTCCCGACCAAACCCTCCGATGCTTCAGATTGATGCTGGCATCTTCAGCAATACGTAACCGAACGAAGCAATAACAG